>NW_028322337.1:0-23632 GCF_041381405.1 Jatropha curcas
TGGAACCGGAACCAAACTGAAAAGGTCTGGTTCCGATTCCGGTTTGGAACCGTCCGGTTCGGTTCCGATCCGATTACAAAACCGACGGTTCCGATTAGTTTTCCGGCGAATCGCATAATTTTAAATTTTAAATTTTGAATGCCGGTTTAAAAAAAAATTATTTGAACATAAAAAATTAAAAAATACACCTAAAAAATTTTAAATTTGAAACCGGTTTAAAAAAAATTATTTGAACATAAAAAATTAAAAAATACACCTAAAAAATTAAAAAATACTTCAATTAAATTTATTTTTTTAAAGACTTGAATTGTTGAGTGTTGAACATAATTATTTTTTTAAAAAAAATTTCAACTGAATTTTTTTTTTTAAGTTTGAACATAATTTAAAAAAAAAAATGGGCTTGAACTTAATTTTTTTTTTTGTTTAAAAAAAAATTAAGTTGCCTACGTATCCTCTTGGGGTTTAGAGGAATCAAACACGTAGTTCTTACTTACCTTATATCAATTTCACCCTTTTACCTTAATCGCTATTTGCACCACCGGTTGATGTTCCCGTTGAGGACCCATCGTATAAATCAAATAAATCTTCATTTTCTTTTGGATTTTCTTGGGCTCTTAGTTCGGCTTTGGTCCAATCATCCACGCATGCTTGTGCTTCTAGTGAATCGGGTGTCATACGAGATCGTGTTTCATCAAGTATGTTTCCTCCTTGACTAAAAGCTTGTTCAACCGCAACAGTGGAGACCGGAGCTGCTAAAATTTGTTTTGCAAGTAAAAAAGAATTGGAAAAGTATTTGCGTGACGACTCCACCAATCTAAAATTGGAAAATCGTATCTGCATAATCATCACCAAACTCAAAAGAAGTTGTTAATAATTATCAAATTCAGAAATAGAACTGGATTCCCTTGTTCTTTTTTGTCTTTGTAATAAAACTTGTTGAGCAACACCAACACCACTTACCCTTTGTGTTGGAAATTGTGGAATATTAGATTGAGAAGAAGTAGAAGTAGAAGTAGAATGAACTAGAAACTTGAACAAATTCATTATATAATTGCATAATATTTTGTTTAACTTCATGCATTACTACATTTATATTAACATTATCTTCTACATCAAGATTTAATACATCATAATAAATAGTCAAATAATCACATAAAACATCCATTCTACATCTAGGATCAAATACAATAGCAACAAGATAAAGAGGTGGTATATTTTTAAAATAAGATAACCATTTTTTTTCATTGAAAAAATACAATCTTTTAATAAATCATCATTTTGAAATTCTTGGAGTGCAGTAACAATATTAATACACATAGGTAAAAATAAATTAGATGTGGGATAATAAACCCCACTAAATTTATAGGTAGCATCATTAAAAATTTTTAAAATATCTAAAATTTTTGCACAAATCTCCCAATTTTGTGGATATAAATTAATATCCTCAATATTATTAGTAACAAAAAAGCATAATAATTCTTTATAAGAAAAAGACTCGTTTAGTAATTCATATGTTGAATTCCAACGAGTTGGGACATCCCTTGGAAAACGTTTTGGTCTTTTATTATTTTCTTTACAAAATTTAGCCCAACTTTTCATCACTTGGGGATGTGTCCATAAATATGAAATAGCTTTTTTAATTGGAGAAATAAAAGAATCAAGAATTTTTAAACCATCTTGTACACATAAATTTAAAACATGGCATGCACATCTTATATGAAAAAATTTACCACCAATATTTGGTTCACAAATTTTTTTAAGTTCAATAATTGATCTAGTATTTGCAGAAGCATTATCAAATGAAATTAAAAAATTTTTTTTGTCAACTTATATTCATCTAAAATTGAAACAATTACTCTATAAATATTATTTGCAGTATGTTTATCATCAAAAACACGAAAACCAATAATTCTTTTTTGAATTTTCCAATCATCATCAATCCAATGACATGTAATACCCATATAAGAATGCATTTGCCAATGATCACTCCAAACATCACAACAAATTGAAACACGAATTTTCAATTGAGAAAATAAAAGCTCTAACTCTTTTTTCCTTTATTATTAAAGAAATAATAGTTCGTTTTACAGTATTTCTTGGTACTCTTTTAGCACAAGGATTTAAAGCTTTTTGACAATAATTATTAAAACCTACTTTTTCACCAAAACTAAAAGATAAATGTTCCATAGAAATCATTTTTGCTAATTCTTCTTTTTGTATTTTTTCAGAATATTTAAATAAAGAAAGGTTAGAAGCGTACCCGGAAATTTGTTGTTGAGACCGATCAACTCCTATTTTTGTTGGATGTTTTGTCTCCAAATGCTTCCAAAATGATCCATAGCCGCCGCTTGTTTAAATTTATAAGATTTTCCACAATAATTGCAAATTACATCGTACATTTTCTCACCTTTGAATTTTTTTGTGAAATGAATGGAGAATATGTCGGAACTTTGTCTTGCTCTTGTAACAATTTTTGCTCGTTGCTCTTGCTCTTGCTCTTCATCTTCTTGAAATTGCTCATTAAATTCGGATTCTTGAGTTGGAATATCCAAATTTTCATTTGGAAAACCCTCAAAATTAAATTGGTCGGGAATCATATCATAGATGTCGTTTGTAGGGATAGATGATTCTCCAATTTTTCCCTTGCCCTTACCCGAATTTGAGTTTCCTCCACTTGCCATTATATGATAATAAAATATAATTTGGAAAATTGAATAAAAAAAATTAGAGAGAATAATTACTTAATAAGAGATTGTAGAGTAGAGAAGAATAAATGAATAATATAGAGTAGAGTGTAGTATATTGTAGAGAGTAAGTAGAGAGTGTAGTATATTGTAGAGAGAGAGTAAGTAGAGAGAGTTGAGATTTTTTTGTAATGAATTTGTAAATAAAATGAGGTATTTATAATAAATCCAAAAATTCATTTTTCCAAAAATACCCTTGAAACTAGCCGTTATGTAGCCGTTTATGGCTGTTGGGAGGGTAATTAAGACATTTCACAACAAATTTAAAAAAAAAAAAACTGCAAAAATCTGACAGTTACAACGGCTAGAACCGGCGGTTCGAACCGGCGGTTCTAACCGGACGAGAACCGGCGGTTCAGTCGGTTGACCGGTTCTCTGGAACGCCGGTTCTGGTTCCTATTTGCTGGAACCGGAACCGAACCGGATTTTTCCGGTTTCCCTGTTCCAGTTCTCACCGGTTCCGAGCCGGTTCGAACCGACGGTTCCGGTTCCCGGAACCGTAATATGGCCATGACTATATATATATAGGCTATATTGACTTTCGCATAGATTAAAAAAAAAGTTAATATAGTTAAATTATATTTTTTATTTAATTTATTTCAAAATTATCCCTTTATAATATTAAATTATATATGTGCAATTGGAAAAAAATGTACATTAAACAGGGGTACATTAAGAAATTATATAATAAATAATTTTTTAGAAAAGAAAATAGGAATATATTTTGAGACAGATAAAAAATGAAAATGAGCCTCTGTTTATTAAACGGAAGGAGTATTTTAAATAGCAAAATTAAAAATTTTCATTTTTATGAGATAACTTAAAAATTTTATTAGGGGGTGGGGCCCCTTGGCACCAGTGCATAAATTAAAATTAAGGGGCTAAAAAAAATTTCAAGAGTTAAGGGAGCTAAAATTTTAAAAAAAAAATTATATTTTAAAAGGTAAGATTAAAAATTTTCATCATTTTGTGGGATAAATTTTTTAAAACAATTTGGGTGAGAGGGCTGAGGCAACCCATGGCACCCCTCCTTTCGTTAATGTCTGACACCCCTTTCTCTTATATTTTCCTATGATATGAGGATGCAATATTGTTAGTGATGTGAAGGGGATGAGAGAATACCAAGAACTCCTGTATTTGTTAGTTCAAAAGAAAATTGTTTTGAAATTTTGGGTAAGATACTGTATAGATGTGCAAATTTCTGTATATATATAGAAATAGTTATTTTTTATTAAATTTAAACTACCTAAATGTGGGCTATTAGATCTAAAATATCTAACAACTTGCTACCTATAAAACCAGTAATTCATTATTCATGTATTATTTAATTATATTTATTATTATAATAAAAAAACTTGTTTTGCCAATCTCAAAACTCAATACAAGAAGTTCAACAATAACAAAAATATTAAATATTCTCTTCATAAATAATGAAAATAAAGATTTATTAAATTTAAAAAAAATTATTGAGTTAATATTTACCTTCTAAAATGAAATAAAAATATATATTTATCTTAAGACATTACGTAAATATATTTTAAATTTATTGTGTTGCTAATTATAATATAATTCATAATTTAATTTTTATATACTCCTACATTATTAGTTATAATATATTCATAACTCAACTTTTTTTTAACTAAAATTATTTCATAATCTATGTAATTCTAATTGTTTAATTTGAATTTTATTTATGATATAAGAAAAACAATTTAAAACTTAATTTTTTAAATTTATCTATTATAAGCTTGACTCTATATAAAAATAAGTTTATCATTTATTAGATTTCAAAATAATAATAGGATTAATCGAACACATAATAATTGTATTATTAAATATAATAATTGATAATCGAATTTATACACTCATCTTAATTTTTAATTAAAAATTTAATACTTGTGCCTTTTAAGATTTTATTCTAAACTTCATAAAAAAAACCATAACCAGTTGTTTTAAAAATATAACTTCAAATTTTATTTTCATATCGGAATTAATTATAAATTATATAACCCATATCTATAAACTTTTTAATATATTTAAGATTTTTATAAAAATAATTATCTTAAAATGCTATTTATTGTGTTTAAAATAATTTCAAGTAACTTACCATTTATATTAAAAAAATTTTTTAGCTATCCACGTTCACATGCAATCAATAGAAATATCTCATATTAATTTAGTGATATGCAAAAAAAATTAATACATGATCTTAGAAAATTTTATTGTGTTTTAGGGAAAATGGTTTTCTAAAAATTTTACAAAATAATAAAAAAGAAAAAAAAACGGATAATCTTATGATCTGTCTAGCAGGTTAGCATGTCCAAATGGCATGTAAAGACAGTTTCTGTATTTATACAGAATTTTAGAATTCTGTACTGTAGTAAAACCTTGAAATTTTATTCAAAATTATTTAAAACCTTAAAATCAAATCAATATATTCGTTGTTGAGAACCTTGGCCTTATGATCAAATTAATCAAATCAATAACAATATATTTAACATTTGGACTTATAATAAAGTTGGGTTTATAATAAGTTGGACTTACCTTTCATACAAAATGACCTAAACAATTTTAATTGGTTCACTTTCTTTATTATATATTATGTACTCAATATATATTTACTCAATTTGAATGCTTTCCACTCAAACCAACATTATTGATAGTTTAATAATTTTTTAATTTCTTCGTTTATAATTGTAGACCATGAATAGTGGAAAATCTTTCTCTTGATCTTGCCCCTTTAAATCCTTGCATTAGACACTCAATTCAGAAAGGTTGGAAATGCCTAAGGCCCGTGTAATTTTATTTCTTATTTTTAATTTATTTTTAATTATCGAATAATATTATATTAATAATTTTTTATTTTTTAATCAATTAAATAAAAAATTTTATTAATGTGTAAAGAAAATAAAAGTGTTTTTAAATAAAAAAACAAAAATCAAAGGCAAATAATATATGAATGAACTGTGGTGCCCGCTGTTTTTGTCCTTTAGCAAATGTATCCCTCGGCCATCTTCCACATAAAATATACACATACAATACAACTCCAAAGTATAAGTAGACCTCACCAATGCTCTATTAGTTAGGTGTATACCATCGATTGGTTCAGTTTCGAAGCGAATCAATCAGTATTATCCTTCTTTTTATTATTATTTTTTTTTAAATTGTAAGCATTGCTTAGTTTATATTATTTGCATAAAAAACTAATGCATCATACAAAAAACTTAGAGGGCATACCTTCTATTCAAAGTCCGACATAAAAACAGATGCTCTTGCAATCAAATGAACAACCTAATTCGTTGACCATTTAGCAAAGACAAAAGAAACATCCATTAGCTCGTATAATAAAGCTTTACAATCCAAAACTACTTGACTAAAATAGGAAATTTCTAGATTATTAGAGTTTAAAGCATGTACAAGAACCTTATAATTAGATTCAGTGCAAACTGGTGTGAAGCGCTTTCCCTTTAGCCAACTCAAGGCTTCCCGAAAATATAAAGCCTCACCCAACAACTGATCATTCATGGCATGTCTTGAACGACCCCTTCCCGCTAAACACTGACCTAGATGATTATGAATGATCATCCCCATACCATAGCGGCCCTGCGTATCTCCAAGTGCAACATCAATATTACATTTGTACCTCTTAAACGGAGGAGGGCACCATTTTTGCATCTATTGTACCACTACTTGCTGTGCGCATTTCAAAGGGGACAGGTTTCCTTGCTGCCATTCAACCAGGGACTGATGTGCAGTAGTCAACAATTTGATCGGGGAGCTATACGGTTGCCGCCAAAGAACTTGGTTTCGATGCCACCAAATTGATGACAGTAACATAACAGCCTCCTTCACAACGTCACTACTCAATTTAGTCACTTCCACAAACCACCCCAGCATAGTGTGAGATTCCCTCCATCCCAACTTTGATAGAAACCAGCAAATCTTAACGAAATTGCACAACAATAAAGCATGAATAGGAGTTTCCTCCTCCACACACTGGGCATACGAGCGATACAACCACCTTTCTCTTCCTCAATTTAACATTACAAGGAATAGTATCTAACACTACCCTCCAAATAAAGTGCTGCGTCTTTTTGGTACTTGTGATTTCCAAATAAAAACCCAGAAATCTCCTGGAACAGGTTGTGGATGTTGAGCCAATTCCACAGCCAATCTATATCCACTGGAAACAGTATACTTGCCATCTCGTTCATAATTCCAAATCCACCGATTAGCCGGAGAAGAAAAAGATAATGGAATTTGCAAGATTAGAGTAATATTACGTGGGTTCAGTCTTTCCCGGAGTTGCTGTTCATTCCAAGAGCAATTAGCATCAATAAACTCAGAAACCATGGAGTTCATCATGCCAAAGCGACATTCTGTTTGCACTCTTGGATTCGCTGCATCAGGTAACCAAGGGTGGCGCCAAATTAAAGTGGACTGGACATTACCAATCCGTCTAGTGTAGCCATGATTAAGGAGAAAAAGAGATGACCAGATACTCCATAAATAAGAAGGATTTTTCCTAAGAGCCGAATCCAAAAATGAGTGATCTGGGAAATATCGTGCCTTTAAAACAGCAGCCGCCAATGAATTCAGATTTTGCAGAAGACACCATCCCTGTTTTGCCAACAGAGCACAGTTACACTCATGTATCTTCCTAAAAGCCAAACCCCCTTGTTCTTTCGGACTGCACAAACGATCCCAGCTTCTCCACCTTATACCAAAATTTGACCGAGTAGCATTCCGCCAATAAAACTATTTAATAAACGCTCAAGTTTCTGACGTATCTCTATAGGCAAAAGGAGAAGAGACATCAGATATGTTGCCACAGCTTGAGCAACCATACGAATAATAATGTCCTTTCTTGCCTTCGATAATAACTTCTACTACCAGCTCTGAATTCTTTTAGCAGCCTTATCTAATTTAAATTGAAAATTTTGGCTCTTGTCCCGCCCACTCACTGATGGCATACCCAAATAGGTCCCATGATTAGGCACATCCCCAACACCTCAGTTGTCGCAAATTAACCTTCGAGTCTCCCTTACTGTGTTTGGACTAAAAGAGATGGCTGATTTGGTATAGTTTATACATTGCCCTGAAGCTGCCTCATATAATGATAGGTACTGCTTCAAATGCGCGACCTCGAAAATATTTGCCCGGGCAAAGAATAAGCAGTCATCGGTGAAGAAAAGATGGGAGACCGAGGGAGCCGATCTGATAATACTAAAGCCGTGGAGCAAACCCTGCCTTTGGTAATTAGAAATTATGGCCAATAAACCCTAAGCGCAAAGCACAAATAACGCAGGAGAGAGAGGATCTCCCTGCCTGAGACCCCTTAAAGGAAGAATCGGGCCTAGTTCTTCACCCCCATGCACAATATAATAAACTAAAAAGAAACAATACCCATAATTCCGGACACCCATGATTCTGCAAAACCAAGTTTTAATAAGATAACTCGTAAAAAGCCCCACTCCACACGATCATAGGCTTTGGACATATCTATTTTTAAAGCGATTACACCTTCCTTACCTTGGGTTTTTCTCTTCAAAGCATGAAAGCATTCAAAAGCCACAATGATATTGTCTGTTATCAGTCTATTAGGAATAAAAGAACTCTGCGTTTAGAAATCACATTTGGTAAAATGAATTTCAGTCTATTAGCAATCATCTTACAGACCACACGATTAACCACGTTACATAGGGAGATGGGCTAGAGATCCGACACCAATTTGGATGACGCTTCTTTGGAATTAAAACAATATTCATGCGATTCGAGCCAGGCATAGGAGTATTATTATTTAAACAATTCAGACATGCCGCAGAAACATCCACCCCTACAACATCCTCCCAAGTCCCACATCGGATAAAGAGGAGAAGTGGAACTAAAATATAATGGTTCAAACCCAACCCATTAGTATGAGGCCTTTTGGGAGGTGCACATCCCGGATCAAAACCGTCAGGATCCGAGGCTTTATCAGGTATAAAAATCTATTAATAACGCAGGCATTCCTGTGTCCCAATCAACCGATTCGCCATTACCATTCTTAAGCTTTGTAATCTTGTTTTCCTTCTTCTATGTGAAGTCATAAGATGAAATTATTTAGTATTGGAATCCCCACCTTGTAACCTATTTAGTATTGGAATCCCCACCTTGTAACCAATGTTGCTTTGCTCTTTGACGCTAATACTGCTCCTGTTGAGCTATAATCGTCCATAAAGGACTTCCACCTCCCTAATTGTCGTCGAGTTTAAATCCATAGAGTGTGGACGAAGAAAATTCAGTTCTCTTACAGTCCCGTAGCTGGTCTTTAAATTCTCTATGAAAATTGCTTGCCCATAATTGCAAAGATTGACAGCAAGAAAGAATTTGTGCCTGAAAGCCATTAGAACGGTTCTGTTCTAAACCTTGCGATACAACCTGTTTACAATCCGGCTCACAACTCCATTGATTCTAAAACCGAAACCTCCTCACCATGTACCGCTGAAGTTGTATACCCAAGGAAAGAAACAAAGGCTTATGATCAGAGCCTATGGTTTTTAAAACATGTAAGGCGGCATTGGAGAACTGAAGAATCCAACGATAGGAAGATACAGCGCGATCCAAGCGCTCTCGAACATAACCCCCACCTTCTCTCCTATTCTCCCACGTAAACTTTGAGCCTTTATACCCAATACCCGAGAGTTCACAACCTTGTAACGTGAATTGGAACCCCTCAAGCAGCCATCTCGGTTGCAGCACACGACTATCCTTCTCCGACGCATATAAAATGTCATTAAAATCCCTATTATCCTTCATTTGTAAACCTTAGAAAATCTATATATCTATATAATCCTAAACCCAAAAAAAAAAAAAAAAAAAAACATTTTAAAATTGCTGACTTGGCACTCTATTTTTTCTGCATTTTATATTTCCTTTTTTTACTGATTTTTGAGCTTTTTTTCTATTTCTTTTACATAAATAATTTTTATCTTTATCTCTTATCTCTATATAAATTAATACATATTACTTTTAAAATCTGCATTCTATCTAATTTGTATTTAAAATAGATTTTCCAATGATAAAAATTTCAAATAAATTTAACAGTCAGTTAGTCTATACCGAATATTTTTCTAATTCAAACTTCTAACCTTATACGGATATATTCACTATCAATGTATATATATCACGTAACATATGACGGACAAGGTTTTATAAGTTAAAAACTAACCATCAATAGAAGTTTTGCCAAAAACTCGATCAACTTCATGATCGATCTTCGATTCTTTTGCTTATGCTTCAATGGAAGGACACAGAAGATCACTTGGATTCCACTCACCTTATCATCAAAAAACATACCAAAGAACTCCATTTCGTCCAATAGGATATCAAGAAGAGGAAGAGGTACAGATAAGAGAGAAGGCGTCCGTGTTAAGTCAAATAAAGGAAATTGAAGAGAGAAAAAGAGGAATTGAATGGAGTGAGAGTTCAAGCAGAGAACTTGAGACTTTAAATGCTACAATAGATAGAAAATTGAAATTTCTTGATGAAATGCAGAAGAGATTTGAGACTTTTTTTTTTTTTTTTTTTTTTTGCTTATTTTACTATGTACAATCTCAATTTATTTTATATAGAAAAATATTTAATTTGTTGTTGTCCTTATTATTTTGTTTTCATAATCACTGACTCTTAACTATTTTATAGAATTCTATATTATTATGTATTTTATCAAGTCTTGATCTTTATATCTATATGATGCAGTTGAGTTTAACTTTTTAAAATATTGCTAAATCTTGTTTGTTGTTGATCATTTGTATTTTTCTAGATGGTGTTACGAGCCTGTGAAATCCACAATCACCAGCAGAGTCCTATTTCGCACATACGTTCTCCATGTTATCCATTAACACATGATCTCCATAAAAAATAGGAGAAGATAACTGGTGTTTGGAAACTACTTATGAAGCATGTATAAAAGAGCTCCTTTATTTGAAGTCTTATATGTTATTGAGTACAATCTCTTAGAGAGTTTTCTTTGTTCTTTTGTAACATTGTTTCTCAATCAATATAAAACTATAGAGATCTCGCCCATCGACATAAGCCTTATTGAGTTAGTAGAAGAACATGAACCTCTCTCTTTTAAAGAGGGTTGTGAGTCTATAAATTCAAAAAAATGGAGATGTGCCATGATAGAGGAGATGGAGCTTTGCAAAAAATAATACTTGGGATCTTGTCGAACTACCAAAAGAGCGAAAAGCAATTGGGCTCTTTCTACTATTTCAGACTTGGAACTGGAACCACTTGATGTAAAAACTGCTTTTTTACATGGAAATCTCAATGAAGAAATTTTTATGAAACAACTTGAAGGCTTTGTAGAAGAGAACAAGAAGAATTTGGTTTGTCAATTGAACAAATCACTTCACGGTTTAAAGCATGCACCTCAATGTTTGTATAAGCAATTGGATTTGTTCATTATAAGTTTGGGTTTTCAAAGAAGTGAGGCTGATCATTGTGCTTACTTCTATGATTATAAAGATGGGTGCTTTTGTATTTTGCTATTATATATAGATGACATGATTGTTGCAAGCAAGTAATAGCATGAAATACATTGCTACTCTTAAAACTCAATTAGCTAAGGAGTAGGACATGAAGGACTTGGGTGCTATAAATCAAATTCTTGGGATGAAGGTGATTAAAGAGAGGAAGGACAGGAAACTCTAGTTGACATAAGACATTATATGGAAAAAATTTTGCAATGGTTCAATATGCAAAATGCCAAACCAGTAAGTACTTCATTTCGTGTTCATTTAAAGTTATCTTCAAGTCTATCTCCCAGCAATGAAGAAGAGAAGGCAACTATGTCTCAAGTCCTATATTCATCAGCAGCAGGTAGTCTTATGTTTGCCATGGTATCTACAAGACCCCACATTGCACAAGCAGTGGGAGTTGTTAATAAAATACATGGCAAAACCAGGTCGTGATCATTGGACAGTTGTGAAGTGGATCCTTAGATATTTGAAGGGTACTTCAAATTTTGCTTTGTGTTACAGTTACGCAAATTTGAAATATGTTGGTTATGTGGATTCAGATTTTGCTAGTGATTTAAATAAAGAAGGTCTACTTCTGGTTATATTTTTCTATGGCAGGAGGTGCTGTTAGCTGGGAGTCAAAGCTACAATTAGTTGTGGCTTTATCACCAATGGAAGGAAAATATATATTGTGATAGTCAAGGTGCATTGCATTTAGCAAGAATTCCATCTTTTCAATCTCGCACAAAACATATTAACATCCGTTGTCATTTTGTTTGAAGTGCAGTTGAAGAAGTGCATGTTTTGTTGCAAAAAATTAGTACAAAATTAAATGTTGTAGACATGTTAACAAAACTTATGGCTAAAGAGAAGTTTGTGTGGGTCCCGTATATGTATGGCACAACCCAAGAGGGGGGGGTGAATTGGGTTTTCAAAAAATAATTTCAGATTTTAAAATCAGAATATAGAATTCTAAGTGCAGTGGAAAAATAGAAAACTTGTGAGAATAAAATATGGATTAGAACTTCCTCACAATGTTCTATAGACAGACTATGCAAAGTGCAGCTATTAATTAGAACTACTTCACAATGTCTTATTCAATATTAGAACTTCTTTATGACGGAAAACTATTGTATTTAGAACTTCCTCATAAAGTTTAAAAGATCATATAAGACTGTGTGAGAGACAGTTATTGAAATTAGAACTACTTCACAGAGCTTTAACCAGGTTTAGAAAACTGATTAGAAACCCAAGTAGTGAAATATACTGAAAATAGAAGAACAGTTTAGAACTTGGTATATTCACTTATCAGAATTCCAGAGTTCTAATGTTCAGAAAAGATAAGACTTATTTCAGTTTTAGAACATCAAATCATTAACAACTTTAGCATTTCTAAAATATAAACAGAAGTGTAAGTAAAGCAGTATCAAGCAAAACTTCAGAAATTAAAAAGATCAACACAGTGATTTATAGTGGCAACTCGCCTACATCCACTCCCCAAGACTCATCTTGAGATCCTCAACTATGTTATCTCCTTTCAAGGATAAGAGACAAACCAACAGTACAAGGCAATAGATCAACACCTAGATCTACCCTTTATCCCACTAGATTTTCCAAAGGTTCTAGTTAACCTCAACCCTTTCTGTTTTTGGCAGAGTACAGAAACTCAATTCAAGACATTAGAATCTCTCTCACGGAGAAGGTTGCTTGATAACCTCTTTCACAATAGCTTCTAACCTAAGCTATTACACAATTGTTTATCAAATAAAAACCTGTCTACTAAAGATTACATAATCTAAATAGACAGACAGAAATGCAAATATAAGCACAGGAAAAACAATTTTTCAGATTAGAAAATCATTTAGAACACAGAACCGTTTTTCAAAAGTAGTTGTAAAAATTCTTTTCTCTTTAAAGATAAAAACGTGAAATGTAAAGATGAAAAGAATAAGTTTTGAGAGATAAGGATGTGATCAATAGGTGAATACTCTTAAAACGAAAACTCTTTCTTCCACTTAGTTCAAAGCGTGAAAGCTCCTTTTTATAGAGATATGTGACTCTCGCTTTCGGAAAGAGGATATTTCATTTTGAAATTAGAATATTTTCTTTCCTTATTTAGAAGATACGAAAATCTTAGTTACCAAAAATTTATTTTATCATTTTGGTAAGAGAATAGAAAATGATCTTTCTTTCCTTAAACATAAAGATTTTCGAAAGCAATTCATTTGGAAAATATTTTTCGAAAAGATACTACTTACTAAAAACGAAAAGATACAATCTTCCTTCGTTTTAGGTAAGAGAATAAATTTAAAATTCTTTAGATCTTCAAAGGAAATTTCCGAAAAAGAAAGTGTATGATTTATTACCAAAATTGTTAGAGACATAATCTCTTTAATTTTAGGTAATTGAATCATTTTGACTTTAAAGAATATTTTCGAAAACAAATTTTTGACAAAAGAATTTATTTTTGAAGAATCTACTTTCCGAAAAAATATTTTTGATGAGAGAAAATTAGTTTATGTGCTTATAGATGAATTTTCTCTCTATCCTACAATGTATCCTAAATACCTAACCACTAGGGTCTTCGGATATCTTCATACACTATGGATTTTGTAGGACTTGCCTTGTTCGTTTTCTTTCCATAAGAATTCTGCATAAAATAATATTAGCACAAATAATAAAATTTAAATTTATTTGTTTTGTTTTAATCATCAAAATTCTGAGATTAGAATTTGACTCTTGAGTCAACAATCTCCCCCTTTTTGATGATGACAAAACCAATAAATTTAACAAACAAAAAACATGTGTTCCCCCTAAATTTTATGCATATAAGTTCTATGCATGCCAAATGATCTTAATATGAAGCAAATTAGAACATGTATTTTGCTCCCCTGAATAGATGCAAAACTATTTGTGAGATTTAGAACTAGGGAAACATTTTAGAAACTGATTTTAGAACTAGCAAAGATAGACAAGATATTTTAAGTTCTAATAATCAGCGCATATGGTCAGAGCAAAAGAATAGAATAGAAACTGATATTGGAAAACGAACCTGTAGAGCAGATACAGACGTTAGAATAAGAATCTAAGTTTTAAAACACTCAGTTCTTCATATAAAAAATATAGCTCGCCAAAATAGACCATATAGATAGACAACACAAATTAGAAAACAATAAACACCAACACAGATTAGAAAACAATAAACACTAAGATTAGAAAAACACTAAACATTAAGATATAAGTACTTTGGTCACCAAGTACGTACCAAAATATCCAAAATACCTGCATTCTCCCCCTTTTTGTCATCATACAAAAGGGTTAGAAAAAGGTCAGAGCATAATAGAAAGAAAATTAGAACAGAATTCCAACGAGTCTTTCTGGCCGTTTAGAAGAAGGGTGCAATGGAGGCTTCCTTCCATAAGTCCTATGTTTACCCGCAGTGTGCTTGACCCTCTTTGGTTTCTCTAAGGTAGGAGTGTAGGGTGTTCCTTTAACTTTCAGAGTAGCTAATTTCCTTTCATTCACATCTTTCATCCTTTCCAAGGTCTCAATGAGAGACTGATTCTGTTCAATCACAGTCTTGCAATGCTTAATTGCCTCATCGAGTTCCTTGTTATGCTCTTCTATTAGCTCTCTCTCCATTCTTCCTAGCATAGCTTCCCTACTCCTTTGATCTGATAAGAACTCAGATTCTTTTTCTGTTTTGACCTCAGTTGACTTTTCTTCATCACTTAATTTCAGCTTTCTGTCTCAGCATCACTGACTTCTTCTATTTCTTTCCTTTTTCAACTTTTCCAGACTCCTTTTTCTCTTCTGTTTCTTCTTCTTTTTCTAATTTGCTTCTCAGCAGTTTTCTTTTTCTGTCTCTTCCTTCTTTTCTTCTTCTAATTTCTTTCTTCTTCTCTGCTTCCTCTATCTTTTCTCCTTCTTGTTTCTCCTAATTTAGCTTTTCCTTTGTCTTCTCTCTTCTTCTTTTTCTCACCTCTTCTCTTCCTTCTTTCTTTCTCAACTTTTCTTTTTCTTCTTTCTTTTTCAACTCTCTTCTTTTCTTTTCTTCTCAGCTTCTTCTTTCCTTTCTCTTTTTCTCAGTTCCTTCTTTTCTTTTCTCTTCTTTCTCTTTTCTTCTTCACCTTCTTCATCTTTCATTTTTAAGACCCACTGTCTAGCTTTGAACATTATAGCCATCACTCTCCTTTAAATCAACATCAGAACTCAAACACTGGTGTAAGACCATTCCATAGGGCAGTTTCTTAGGGTTGTTCTGCATCTTGTCAAAGATAATATGACATAGGTTGAGAGGTTTCTTCTCAACTATGTGCCACATATGCACAACTCAACCTGATTCACATATGTGAGTGAGGCACTCTTGGGATAAATGTAATGCACAATCAATTTGTATAGCCATTTCATGCTATCTGTCAATTTGAACATTCAATAGTGCCCTGTTTGTCAGAACCCCTTTTCACAATTTTCTTCACAAATCTTCCTTTTTGTACTCACTAACCCTAGAAATATCCTTAATTTCGTCACCCTAGACCCAGCATTTGGCAAATCAAAAATCTTGCTCAAGTCAGCGTAAGACAACGCTTTGATCTCACCCTTAAGCTTAACAGAGATCGACTCGTTCCACTAACCTTAAGAGAACCGTAGAACTCTTTGACTAAACTTTCATAACACAGTGTTTAACGACAGAAAACTCATCCATCCTTGAAACTCAAAGAGTTCCTTGAAATCAAACTCATTACTACCAAAAATTTCCAATCAATGACATACGAACGCATGAGAGGATATGGTGAGAGGACAGATTTACCTTTGTCGCGTGCCCTAGCTACTTGTTTCTTTGAAGTAGCAGTTTCGTTTTTCCTTCCTTTGGTTCCTCTTCTGGCTTTTTTTTGACTCCTTTTGCTCATATTTCTTTGAAAGCCTTTTTAGGAGTTGAAGTTCTTGCTCAGTTAAGGAATCGGATGAGGAGGTGGAACTTGATTCGGCCATTGTTGAGATTTTCGAAACACAGAACAGCTTAGGGTTTTGTTAGCAAGAGAGAGAGAAAGAATATGAAGCAGTTAATAGAGAGACAAGAACACTTAAGTGGCGGAAGAAAAAAAGAACAGTTTTTAAAGAAATTCAAAACGACAAATAGAATAAAAAATAATAAAAAATAATAAAAATAAAACCGCCAAAGACTAAGGATACGAAACATAATAAAACAAACACACACAATAAATTAACTTTTTTGGATTTGGTCTAAAGCAAGATTCTGATAGTGACATTAGAAAGTCATATCAGAGCAATATGCTTTCTCTTTAGACAAAAACGTTTTTCACAAAAAAAAATTAGAACATAGCAGGTCTTTCATTTTCGAATATAGAAAGCAGTTTAGAACATACTTACAGAGTTCTAAAGTTATGAGTTTAGAACTAACATACCAAGTTCTCTTCTAATTGAGCAGAATTGACTTTCATTCAAAGGTTTAGTAAAGATATCTGCCAATTGCTTTTCTGTAGGAATGAACTCAATTACTATGTCACCTTTTTGTACATGATCACGTATGAAGTGATGTCTGAGTTCTTATGCTTGGTTCTAGAATGCTGAACTGGATTTTTAGATAAATTGATGGCGCTTATGTTGTCACACTTGATTGGCACTGTTTCTAATTTCAGTCCATAGTCTGCCAACTGTTGTTTGATCCATAGAACTTGTGCAACACAACTTCCAGCAGCAACATATTCTTCTGCAGTAGAAAGAGCAACAGATGTCTGTTTCTTGCTAAACCATGATACAAGGGCGCTGCCAAGAAATTGACAAGTCCCAGACGTGCTTTTTCTATCTATTCTGCTTCCTGCAAAATCAGAATCACTATACCCAACAAGATCAAATGTATCACCTTTAGAATACCACAGACCCAGATTAGAAGTTCCACAAGATATCTTAATATTCTTTTTACAGCAATTAAATGAGATTCTTTGGGACACGATTGAAATCTAGCACATAGACAAACACTAAAGTGTATGTCTGGTCTGCTTGCCGTTAGATAGTAAAGAACCAATCATACTTCTAAAACTTGATATCCACATCCTTACCTTTTTCATCTTTTTCTAATTTTGAGGATGGACTCATTGGTGTACTACATACCTTGGCATTTTCCATTTTGAATCGTTTCAACAATTCTCTAGTATATTTTTCTTGATTAATGAAAATTCCATTCTCACATTGTTTGATTTGAAGTCCAAGGAAGAAGTTTAATTCTCCCATCATACTCATTTCGAACTCACCCTGCATAATCTTAGAAAATTCCTTACAAAGAAGATCATTAGTAGATCCAAAGATTATGTCATCAACATAAATTTGTACAACTAGAATGTCATGTGCTTTATTTTTGATAAATAGTGTTGTATCAACCTTTCCTCTTGAAAAACCATTTTCCAATAGAAACTTACTCAATCTTTCATACCAAGCTCTAGGAGCTTGCTTCAAACCATAAAGAGCTTTAGTAAGTTTGTAAACATGATTAGGTTTATCAAAAATTTCAAAACCAGGAGGTTGTTCTACATACACTTCTTCATTTAGAAAACCATTTAGAAAAGCACTTTTCACATCCATTTGATACAACATGAAGTTTTTAAAACATGCAAATGCACAAAGCATTCTAATGGCCTCAAGTCTAGCAACCGGGGCAAAGGTCTCATCAAAATCGCCTTCCTTCTTGGTTGTACCCTTGAGCCACTAATCTTGCTTTATTTCTCACAACGTTACCTTGTTCATCAAGCTTATTTCTAAACACCCATTTTGTTCCAATAACAGAATGGTTTTTAGGTCTAGAAACAAGTTTCCAAACTTGGTTTATCTCAAATTGATTTAGCTCTTCTTGCATAGCAAGAATCCAACTTTCATCATTTTGAGCATCTTCTAAATTTTTAGGTTCTAATTGAGAAACGAAAGCAACATTACCAAAATATCTTTTAAGTTGAGCTCTAGTCATCATCCTTTCTGAGGGATTATCCATAATGTCTTCTTGAGGATGATACTTATGAAATCGCCATTCTTTTGGTAATTGAGAATCTTCATTTTCTTTCTGGCATTTGACTTTCAACTATATTCTGATCTTCATGTTCTACTTCTGGTTCAGCCTGATTATCAGTGTTCTGCTCGCTTTCTGGCTGTTCTAGTTGTTCTGATTGTTCATTCTGCTTTTCATGATTAGAATCTACAACATCATCACTTTCTAATGTTCTAGATGTAGAGTCAGATTCATCAAAGAAACACAACATGAATAGATTCTTCTACAACTAGAGTCTTTTTATTAAATACTCTATATGCTTTACTATTACTAGAATATCCCAGAAAAAATACCTTCATAAGATTTAGCATCAAATCTTAGCAAGATGATTTTTCTTTTATCTAGAATAAAAGCATTTGCACCCAAAAATGTGAAAATAACCAATATTTGGTTTTCTACCTTTGTATAGCTCATATGGAGTCTTTTTAAGTTTAGATCTTACCAAAGCCCTGTTTAGAATATAACAGGCAGTGTTAACTGCTTCTGCCCAGAAATACTTTGGTAGTTTAGAATCACTTAGCATGGTTCTGGCCATTTCTTGAAGTGTTCTATTCTTGCGTTCCACTACTCCATTTTGTTGAGGTGTTCTAGGTGCTGAGAAGTTATGGAAGATTCCTGACTCGTTGCAAAAAGCATCGAATTTCTGATTTTCAAATCTCCTCCATGATCACTTCTAATTGCTGATGTTGTATCCTTTCTCATTTTGTATTCTCTTGCAAAGATGAACAAACATGTCATATGACTCATCCTTATTTCTAAGGAAGAGTGTCCAGGTGAATCTAGAGTAATCATCTACAATAACAAATGCATAGAATTTTCCTCCAAGACTAGAAGGAGTAATTGGACCAAAGATCAAGGTGTAGCAATTCTAAAGGTCTAGAAGTAGAAACCATGCCCTTGGATTTAAAAGATTTCTGGTTTGTTTGCCCATTTGACAAGCATCACAAATGTGATCTTTTTCGAATTTCAACTTTGGCAAACCGAACCAAATCTTTCTTAGACAGTTTAGAAATAAGGTGCATGCTTGCATGTCCAAGTCTTCTATGCCATAACCAACTAGAATTATCAACAGAAACTAAACATATCCTGGTTATGCATATCAGAGAGATCTACTAGGTATATATTTCCAAACCTTTTTCCAACGAATAAGGTTTTATTATCATGCATGTTCTGAACTTCACAATGAGAAGGTTCAAAGATCACTCTTCTATTTTTATCACAAATCTGACTAACACTTAACAAGTTATAATGTAATCCTTCTACTAAGCATACATCTTCTATTGAAGGATTAGAACCTACCACACCAATACCAACATTTTACCTTTTGCTTTGTCTCCAAAGCTTACTGTACCTCCCTTTTTCTTTTCTAATCTGGTGAACTTCTTTCTCACCAGTCATATGCCTAGAGCAAGCGCTGTCCATGTACCACATTTCTGTTTTCAGCTCACTCCTTAGGCACACCTGAAAAGATCAAGCAGATTTAGGTACCCAACTCATATTGGGTCCTGGAGGGTTAGTGGTAACAGGTGCATTTAGCTTACTATGATTTTTCTTTCTGTTGAAACTTTGATATTCTAAAGTCACAACATTAGAAACATTTTTCTTATTAGAAACACATTCAGTTTAGAAATGCTATCATAGCTAGAACTTGTCTTTTCTTTAGAAAACGATTCTGAAATTGATTTTAGAATTCTAATCTCAGTTTTCAAAGATTCATTTTCAGAATTCAGATTTTTACATTTTTCTTCAAGATGTGTCAGATTTTCAGAAAATCGATTATTACAATTTTTAAGATCTTTGATTTCTGTGATGATCTTTGCATGTAACTTCTTGATAAAAAGCATCTTTTAAATGATTACTTTCAGACTTTAATTTTCTGAAATCTTCTTTAGAACTTTATGCTTTCTAACAAGCTTTTCAAACTCATTGCAAAGATTATTGTAAGTATCTAGAAGATCATTTTCTGATTCAGGTTCAGAAATACTTACAGTGCTTTCTTCATGCTTCTGGACCGTTGCATTTGTTTCGTTGATTTCAGCTTTCTGTGTTGAAGTCAGAGTACTGATTTCTTTGGAGTCAGAATCGATAGTAGCCATTAGACAGATATTAGCAATTTCTTCTTGATCACTGTGGCTTTCAGAATTAGAATCATCTGAATCACTCCAAGCAGCTACGAAAGCCTGCTTCAGCTTCTCTTTTTGACTTCTTTTTCAATTTAGGACAATTAGGCTTGATATGTCCGGGTTTGTTGCATTCATAACAAACCACTTCAAAGGTTCTTTCTTAGGTAAGTTACCATTTTTGGGTGGAAAGTTCTTTTTGTTAAACTTTTTCTGTGGCCTTCCACTCTTTCTATAGAACTTTTTAATCTTTTAGCAACAGTGCTAAATCATCACTATCAAGATCGAAGAACTTTCTTCACTAGAATCTACTCTCAAAGCCAGTCCTTTCTTTTTCTTATCTTCTATAGTCAAAGAAGATTTCATTTCTTCTGAAACAAGAGCTCCTATAAGATAATCATAAGTGACGGGAGTCTCTTTGTAATTCATGACAGTTCCTATAGAATCCCATTTTTTAGGTAGAATTCTAAGGATTTTCTTAACAAGCTCATCTTCTGAAATTTCCTTACCGAGAGTTCTCAAAGGATTAACTATATTAGTAAATCTAGAATTTAACTCTGCAATAGTTTCTCCTTCCTTCATACTAAACATTTCATATTCTCTCCAAAGGATATTTATTCTGGATTCCTTTACTCTATCTGTACCCTCATAGGTAACTTAAGTTTTTCCCATACTTCTGTCGCAGATTTACATCCAGACACTTTGTTGTATTCTGTTGCATCTAAAGCACAATGAAGAATATTGATAGCTTTTGCATTTATAGCAATATCATTCCAATCAGCATCTGTATACTTCTTCTGTTTTTCTAACTCTCATCTCCTACAACTTTCATGGGAATACGAGGACCAGTGATAACATTCCTCCAGTTTTATCAACTGATTTCATGAAATTTTCCATTCTAGTTTTCCAATAAGAGTAATTAGAACCATTGAACAAAGGAGGTCTAGAAACAGATTGACCTTCTAAGAAGTAAGAGGAAGTGAGGTTGCCATGGGATCTTATCTCTTAAGCGGTTAAGCTTCGGTAAGTCAAGAGCCAAGGCTCTGATACCAGATTGTGGGTCCCGTATATGTATGGCACAACCCAAGAGGGGGGTGAATTGGGTTTTCAAAAAATATTTTAGATTTTAAAACAAATATAGAATTCTAAGTGCAGCGGAAAAATAAAAACTTGTGAGAATAATTATGGATTAGAACTTCCTCACAATGTTCTATAGAAAGACTATGCAAAGTGCAGCTATTAATTAGAACTGCTTCACAATGTCTTATTCAATATTAGAACTTCTTTATGACGGAAAGCTATTGTATTTAGAACTTCCTCATAAAGTTTAGAAAATCATATAAGACTGTGTGAGAGACAGTTATTGAAATTAGAACTGCTTCACAGCTTTAATCAGTTTAGAAAACTGATTAGAAACCCAAGTAGTGAAATATACTGTAAATAGAAGAACTTTAGAACTTGGTATATTCACTTATCAGAATTCCAGAGTTCTAATATTCAGAGAAGATAAGACTTATTTCAGTTTTAGAACATCAAATCATTAACACTTTAGCATTTCTAAAATATAAACAGAAGTGTAAGTAAAGCAGTATCAAGCAAAACTTCAGAAATTAAAAAGATCAACACAGTGATTTAGTGGTAACTCGCCTACATCCACTCCCCAAGACTCATCTTGAGATCCTCAACTATGTTATCTCTTTTCAAGGGTAAGAGACAAACCAACAGTACAAGGCAATAGATCAACACCTAGATCTACCCTTTATCCCACTAGATTTTCCAAAGGTTCTAGTTAACCTCAACCCTTTCTGTTTTTGGCAGAGTACAGAAACTCAATTCAAGACATTAGAATCTCTCTCACGGAGAAGGTTGCTTGATAACCTCTTTCACAATAGCTTCTACCTAAGCTATTACACAATTGTTTATCAAATAAAACCTGTCTACTAAAGATTACAGAATCTAAATAGACAGAAATGCAAATATAAGCACAGGAAAAACAGTTTTTCAGATTAGAAAATCGTTTAGAACACAGAACCGTTTTTCAAAAGTAGTTAAAAATTCTTTTCTCTTTAAAGATAAAAACGTGAAGTGTAAAGATGAAAAGAAAAATGGGGGTAGAGAGTAAGTTTTGAGAGATAAATGTGATCAATAGGTGAATACTCTTAAAACGAAAACTCTTTCTTCCACTTAGTTCAAAGCGTGAAAACTCCTTTTTATAGAGAGATGTGACTCTCGTTTTGAAAGTGGATATTTCATTTTGAAATCAGAATATTTGCTTTCCTTATTTAGAAGATACGAAAATCTTAGTTACCAAAAATTTATTTTATCGTTTTGGTAAGAGAATAAAACACTTCCTTTCCTTAAACATAAAGATTTTCGAAAGCATTTTATTTGGAAAATATTTTTCGAAAAGATACTACTTACTAAAAAAAAGATACAATCTTCCTTCGTTTAGGTAAGAGAATAAATTAAAATTCTTTAGATCTTCAAAGAATTTCCGAAAAGAAATGATTTATTACCAAAATCGTTAGAGACATAATCTCTTTAATTTTAGGTAATTGAATCATTTTGACTTTAAAGAATATTTTTGAAAACAATTTTTCACAAAAGAATTTATTTTTGAAGATTCTAATTTCGAAAAATATTTTGATGAGAGAAAATTAGTTTATGTGCTTATAGATGAATTTTCTCTCTATCCTACAATGTATCCTAAATACCTAACCACTAGGGTCTTCGGATATCTTCACAACTATGGATTTTGTAGGACTTGCCTTGTTCGTTTTCTTTCCATAAGAATTCTGCATAAAATAATATTAGCACAAATAATAATTTAAATTTATTTGTTTTGTTTTAATCATCAAAATTCCGAGATTAGAATTTGACCCTTGAGCCAACAGTTTGTTTGGTGGAATACTTCTCTTGGACTTAAAGCATCGTAGAAGATGGTTGATGGCGAGATTTTCTATTCTGTTTTATTTTGTTGGTTAAGAGTGTGACTTTAAGTGGGAGAATTGTTGAGGTTTTTTAGGAACATGTGAAGTCCACAATCTCCACTACGTCTCCAGCAAAGTCCTATTTTGCATTTCACATTATTATAATTGTTACTCCTGAACTCTCTTCTAGGAACTATGTCTCTTAGAAACGTTCCTTTTTGCTTGTCGTTTCTATTCGTAATAAACAAGGTTTTCTTGATGGTTTATATCTAAACCA
>NW_028322338.1:0-7500 GCF_041381405.1 Jatropha curcas
CCCCTTTTTCTGGATCCATCTCACATCAATAACTCGACCCCTACCACCTATAGGTAGTTTTAGACAAGTTTCCTTTGAAGTCGATACCTGAATACCAAGTATAGCTCTTAATAATCTATCTTCTGGAGCATACGATGATTCTTTCGCCATTTGAGGCCTTAATTTACCTACTAAAATATCGCCCGTCTCCACCCAAGATCCTAGGATCACAATTCCATTTTTGTCTAAATTTCGGAGTAAATGGGCTTCTAGATGCGGTATTTCATTAGTGATCTTTTCAGGTCCTTGGCTTGTCACATGAGTCTGAATTTCATATTTCCGTATGTGAAAAGAAGTATAAATATCTTCATATACCAGACGTTCGCTAATGAGCACCGCATCCTCAAAATTGTAACCCTCCCATGGCATATAAGCTACTAATACGTTTTTGCCCAAGGCGAGTTCGCCACCAACTGTAGCGGCACCATCCGCTAAAACTTGTCCCTTTTTAATGCATTTACCCCGCTGAACCTGGGTTTTTTGATGCATACAAGTATTTTTGTTGGAACGTTGATACATAACTAATGGAATGCGTAGAGTATCTCCATTACCCGATAAAATGATTTTGTCAATATCAGTATAAATTATCTTTCCCTCGTGTTCGGCTATAGCAGGAACCCCTGAATCTAGAGAAACTTGGCGTTCCAATCCAGTTCCAACAATGCATTTTTCGGATCGAGAAAGTGGAACTGCCTGACGTTGCATATTAGAACTCATTAAAGCCCGATTCGCATCATTATGCTCGATAAAAGGAATGAGGGAAGCTCCAATAGAAAAATATTGGAAGGGAAAAATACTTCGAAGATGCACCTGTTCCCATGCAATAGTCAGGAATTCTTGACGATATCGAGCTGGAGCAACCTGTTCTTCCTGAACACCTCGATTCAGCGCCAAAGAATTTCCTGCCGCTACCCTATAGTATTCCTCTCTATTTGGTGATAAATAAAGCATCCGTGCTTTTTTTGATCCCTCAGAGATTCCATAAAATGGGCTTTCTAAAGACCCCCAATAACCAATCTTGGCATGAATTGCTAAAGACCCAATAAGTCCAACATTGATTCCTTCAGACGTGTCAATTGGGCAAATGCGCCCATAGTGACTAGGGTGGATATCTCGTATTCGAAAACTAGCAGTTCGTCCCGTTAATCCTCCAGGACCCAAATAACTCGATTTTCTCCCATGAACTATTTGTGTCAATGGATTAGTTCGATCCAAAACTTGAGATAATGGGTGTAATCCGAAAAAAGATTCATAAGTAGTTGTTAATGGAGTTGAAGTTACCAAATTTTGAGGGGTCGGTATCAATTTATGCCTAATTGCTCCCCATATAGTCCCTCTAACCACGTTTTCTAAACGAATCAGAGCCAATCCGAATTGATCTTGTAAGAGATCCGCTACAGAACGAATACGTTTATTTTTTAAATGATTCATATCGTCAAGTGTACCCATTCCAAATTTCATTCCAATCAAATGATCCGCAGCTGCCAATATATCTCGTGGTAACAAAAATGTATTGTTATGAGGTATATCAAGATTCAGTCTCCGGTTCATATTTAATCGACCAATCCTTCCTAATTCACATCTTTGTTGAAAGAATTTCTTTTGTAATTCCTTACATAAGGATTCAGAAAATACTGGATCTCCGCCTACACAAGTAAATTGTTGATAAAACTCCAAAATGGCATTTTCCTTTGACCCCATTTTTTTTTTTCCCTTATCATTCAGATTCAGAAAAGATAAGAAAATTTCAGGGCAGCACACATTCTCTAAAATTTCTCTTAGATTCAAACCCATAGCTGATGATAAAACTAGAATAGATATCTTCTGTTTCCTACTCACACGAGCCCATATCCTTGCTTTTCTATCAATCTCTAATTCTACTCTTCCCCCCCAATCTGATATTATGGTGCCGGTATAGACCGGGATTCCGTTATGATCCAATTCTGACCGGTAATAGATACCGGGACTTTGCAATATTTGATTGATCACAATTCTGTATATTCCATTTATTATAAAAGTTCCCAGGGAATTCATTAGAGGAATGTTTCCAATAAAAATTGTTTGTTCTTGCATATCCCTACTGGTTTTCCAAATTAATCCCGCAGATACATATAATTCAGAAGAATATGTAAGTGATTCATATACAGCATCTCTTTCTTTTATCAATGGCTCTACTAATTGATATGTTTCCACAAATAATTGAAATTCAATTTCTTGATCTGTATCTTCCATTTTTGGAAACTTATAAAGTTCTTCTGTTAAGCCCTGATCAATGAACCCGCAAAATCCTTCAAATTGTATCTGATTTAATCCAGGTATTGTAGACAGTCCCTCATTTCCATCCCCGAGCATTTTAAATTTCCCGTTTATTAAAAAAAAAATCCCATTATTGGATCGTTCTTCATTCAATTATATGGATCGACGATCTAGCAATGATGGAATTTCTATTTTGTTTACAGAATCACATAAAATTTTATCTAACTTCATAGATGGATATGGAATGTATGAAATACGTATGACGGCGGAATAAAGAGAATTTTATACTCAAAAATTTTATACTCAAATTAAAATTCTTAAAATTCGAATTTGCAACAGATACAACTGGCAAGGAATTGAGAAATTCCACTTAACTTAGACTTATGAAATTTTGTATAGAATATAAATTTTGTATAGAATATTTTGTATAGAATAGCAAAAAAAAGTGATTCAATTTCCACCATTATTATGATATTACCTATTCCAATATGATTGGATACCAATAAAATAAATGGATTTGGGATTTAATCTTTCGGTGAGATAAAGAAACAATAATCAGAAACAATATAAAGTTGCTTTTTTTAGCACTTAGCTTTTTCGTGGATTTCATTGTATTGTTTAGTTCAAAAAAAAAAAAGAATTTGCATAAACATAAAATAGATATTTTTTTATTTATTTTTAAAATCGAGTTCATATAATACGATTGAAGTACATAAGAAGGCTTATTAAACATACGCAGATATAACCATAGCTATCCATATATATACATCTCTTCTTTTACGGGAGTTCTTTTTTGGACAGTGCATGTCATACTCTACCAAAATTTTTCTATTCAATTTTTCATTGAATAGAAATTTTCCTATAGGAATCATAGACAGATAAGATATCAGATTAGATATCTATCTGTGGAAAAATTTATGTTCTAGGGTTTACATATACTCATAATCGTTGTTATAATTGAAATTGAGAAGAATTTTTTTTTATTGAAAAGAATCAATACTGATTGGTTACGTATCCAATTTTGATTTTCTTATATAATTAGCATTAGGGAAATACAATTTTAGATTCAAATCCAAGAAGCGTTCATGAATTCAAAGGCAATAGTTAATGGTTCCAATTTGTTGGCTTTTGTGACTGAAAATTCACTTTTCATTTCACTAGACAATATAAATGGGAAAGAATTTAGATAGTGTGTGTTTTGAGATACTATACAAAATGAATCGAAAAGATAGATCCAATCAAAAAAAGAAAAGTAAGGATTTCTTTTTTTAGGAATTTAGGAAAGGGATTACGAAAAATGGGATTCAAGATACAAGTACAAAAAAAAAAAAAAGAAAAGGAGGGGTATTTTCGTCTATTTTGTGTCGCCTTGGCGGCATGGCCGAGCGGTAAGGCGGGGGACTGCAAATCCTTTTTCCCCAGTTCAAATCCGGGTGTCGCCTGATCAACAAAAGGCACAAAATACCTTATTCCCTTTTGCTGATATATCTTGTCGAATTTGCCTCCAACAGAAGCACGCGGAGGAAAAGGCATCTTGATACTTTTTTGATTATAAATATCTGAAAATTCTGTTCTCTAAAGTGCTGTAAATTCTTGAATCTAGGATTCAAGGAAAGTTTATAGTGGTGAAAAGGAATCGGTAAATTTGGATATAATAGTCCTTCCACGACTAATGCAGTGTCTACTGACTGAGTCTTGAATTAGATTGGATATCGGCGCAGGGAATCTAATTAGTAGTTCTTGAAAGGGTGAAAGGTTTTTTGTATACAAACTCATGAGAATTCCTGAGTACTCAGGAATTCAATCAATCGAATAGTGATTGAATGGATAATTGGCTTTTACTTATACATATCCATTTTTTATTTTTACTTTTTATTTTTATAGAAAGCACAAATGTATATCAAATATACAAATATATAGAAAGTACTAAAAGAAATTCTTTGTTTTTTTTTTAGGTAACTCCTAATCAAGAATGGAATAGGCTGTCTTCCTATTGTTTCTGTAAAACAATTTGGCGAATTAGATCAAATGGAAAGAATAAAGGGTATAGAAAAACAAAGGAAGAGTCTATTATATAATAGATAGTGATCCATCTTGTATATTTTTGACTTAATAAAGAGCAACAAACGAAAACATAACTCTTTTTTTTTTCTTACATTTTAGAAACATTTTATTGATACTTCCAAGGGCGTTGCTGCCTGTTTTGTTTATACTAAAAGTTTTTCAGCAATCATATAAGAACTTCTTAGAATTAATTGGATTTTTTGGATTGTTTCATCAATATATTGAATAGAATCTTTTTTTTTTTGACTCTGCCCCAGCAATTCTACTATTATTAGTGAACAATAATGGAAAAATTCCTTCATATTCATAGAGATAGAGGACATAATTCACATGGATATAGTAAGTCTCGCTTGGGCTGCTTTAATGGTAGTCTTTACATTTTCCCTTTCACTCGTAGTATGGGGAAGAAGTGGACTCTAGGGGTACTACTAATTGAGTTGAGAAATCAAACTGTATCGATTGTTTTATAGATCATTCTGCAAAGATTTTAAATTTAACTGTTTAAATTGAATTCAATTCAATTATTTAATTATTTAATTCAATTTCTAAATTCTTACAAATACAAATTTAGAAATTGAATTCAAAATATCTTCATTTCCAAATTCTATTGGATTTTAGTGAAGTAATGTATTCTATAAATAATTAATATAAATAATTAATATATGAATAATACCCTTTTAATCATAATCAAAAAAAAAATTTCAACGATTCTCGTGTTCATATTTCGAAAGTAAAAGGAATACAAATGATAGGAAATTTTTTCCAATCTTTTTTCTTTGTTTTTGTTTACCTCTTTCCTGTTCAAAGAGAAAAGAAAGCCGTTCTTTTATTAAAGATATTAAAGAAAGTAGCTCTTTTAAAAGCAGCTCTTTTATTAAAAATGAAAAGTGATTAAATTAAGTGAATTTTCTATGGGAAATAAGATAGACATAGACATAGTGGTTCTCCAATGGGATACTACGTATACTAAGAGATTTTCTTGCTTAGTGCTTGGTTTAGTATTTGTTTTATTATTTTAAATATTGGATTTATGCTATACCTTATTGACTTGACTCATTTCATATCATGATTAAAAGGTTAAAAATCGGCAGGGTTTACTAATCCTTTTCGTTGAAATCTTAAAAAATTTTTATAGAACTCCCTTCCTTGGACAATCTGCCAACTATTCAATCAATTACTTCTTCGAAATGCTAAAAAAAGATTTCTTGATTTTCTTTTATTAATTTAAAATTTAATATATGTTCATATTTTTTTTCCTTTTCATTGATTTTATTCTTTCGGTAAACGCCAGGATTCATATTGAAAATAATCGGAAATCTAGGAATTAGAATCGTAAAAGTAAGAGTTGCCTTTCGACTATTTCAGATTAATTGGAATCAACACAAATCAAATAGATGAAGAAATAGAATTGGGACGTTCTGTACATTACATATAGATATATGATATCTAGATATATGAATATGAGAGGATATTATAGATTAATCTATCTCTATATTAAGCCTATATCTTTATACAGTACAACTTTATACACTAGAAAAACAAAAATAGATAGTATGATAGAAAGAAATATATTTCTATTTCTTTCTATCATACTATCAGATCTCATAGAATACTGCTAATTCTAGTCCGCTCATTTCATCTAAGACGCAAAATAGGAATCCTTTTGATTTTATTTTTTCAATCATTAATATTGATAAGAAGTCAAGTTTCATTCAAATTAATCGCCTTGACTAACTGTTTTTACGTATATTATAAGTAAAAAAGCGGTAGGAACTAGAATGAACAGTGCAGTAGCAATAAATGCAAGAATATTTACTTCCATAATCTCATCGTTTCTTTTTTTTTTTTTCTTTGCAATAACTCGGGATTTAATCCCATAGGGATAATAAGTCTTTCGCCTCTAAATTCAATGGGATGAATTCCATCTCGATGATATCGAGTCTGATCAATATTATGAATAACAATATCTGAGCTATCAAATCGATTCATCGTCGAGAATTGAATAGTATAACATAGAAAGATTGTTTATCCATACCGAATTCATTTTTGAATTCTTGATTCAATTGATAATTTCTTTACTTTATTTTTATTTATCATATTTCTTCTTTTCTATAAAATTCTCGCCTTCTTTGTACAATCATCTGACGAAGTATCATATAACCACCTTTACACTTACATTGGTTACAACCAAATCCAAACAAACAATAGAAACGAAACAGAGAAAGGGGAGTTAAGTTCTAAACTCCTTTTTTAATGATCTAATCTTATTGGAAAACACAAAAATGTGATAAAGACAAGTCCCAATATAGTAAATATTGTATAAAAAATCGAATATTCTATTCCATTTTTTTTGTTTAGGGTTTGTTTTTTCTTCAGCAAAAATCCTAAAAAAAAAAAAATTATCCAGTCCTTCTATAATGGAGGTGGATCCTTATTTTTATTTGATCTTTATTTTATTAATATAAAATATTTTATAAAATATTTCTTTCATTAATATAATATTTCTTTATTTCATAATATTTCTTTATTTTCTATTTTATTAATAAAATATTTCTTTTATAATATTATATATAATTTTTATAATATTATATATAATATTAATATAATATTTATTTTATTTCTATTTCTTTTTTTTTTTTTTTAGTTTTGAGTTTTAATTTAATTTTATTTATTTTATTATTTAATTTATTTTATTATTTATTAAAATTAAAGGATTCTATCAAAAAAATTCAATTTATTTTGTATCGTCCAAATACAAATTCCATTTGTGTATGGACTACCGGAAAAGATATGGTACTCGATTCGGTTTTATTATATATACGGTCAGGAGAAATCGAAAAATCCAAACTCAATAGAGTATCTTTTGGAATCTTAAATATGACACTACCCATAATTGTACTAATCCACATATGGCTCCATCAATCAGTACTAGTTGAAAAAATGAAAATTCCTATATTTTATATTTCTATTTACTTTAATGAGAATGAGATTTAATGAAAAACGAAAATAAATAAATAGAAATAAATAAGAATAAAATATTAATTAAGAATAAGAATTAAGAATAAATAATAAGAATCAAAGAATAAGAAGGATCCCCTTGAGAATGAAATTGTCCCCCTTTTGCATTTTGCAGAAAAGGGA
>NW_028322339.1:0-24042 GCF_041381405.1 Jatropha curcas
AGAGGCCATTGATAGATAGCTGCCAAAGAAAGAACACGACTAGGACCCCAAATGTCTGAATGAACAATATCAAACATAGCCAAAGCTTTATTATTGACAATCTTAGGAAATAAAACACAAGATTGTTTTCCAAGTTGACAAGATTCACATTCCAAAACACTTAATGAGATAAGCTAGGAACTAAATGTTTAAGTTTAAGAAGACTAGGATGACCAAAACGATTGTGTAGAAGCTTAGCGGAAGCAGTAGAAGCTAATGTAATAGTGGCTTTCAGAGGGCATATGTAATACAAGCCATGTGACTTATATCCTATTCCAATCGTTTTCCCCGTACGCCGATCCTGCACAACACCATAGTTAGCTATAAAAAAGACAATGCAATCAAGCAGTTCGGTGATTTTGCTAACGGAAATTAAATTATAAGGACAGCCAGGGGTGTATAAGACAGATTGTAAAGTTATTGATGGAATAAGTTGAACGGTCTCAATGCCTTTAACTATAGTTTCTGAACCATTAGCTAAGGTGACTGTGGATGAGTCTAGAGTAGGAATGAGAGTAGAGAACAATGTTTCATTACCAGAAATGTGATCAGAAGCGCCGGAATCAAGTATCCAAGGAGTACCAATTGAGGACTGAGACAAACAAGCAACTAAAGTGCTAGAGTGTTGTAGACTAGATGACTGTTGTTGAGCTTGTTGTTTGGCTGCCTGGAATTGGGCATATTCTTCATATTCTAATCCTGTCAGAGTGATGCAGTTGCTTGATGTACTAGGCAAAGGAAGAATTCCAGCTCCATTACTCTGAACCATATGAGCTGCAGGTCGTCTAGTACCAGTAGATTGATTCTGAGACGGTTTACCATGTAATTTCCAACAGGTTTCACGAGTATGTCCTGGTTTATCACAATAAGTGCAGTGAACCTTATACTTATACCTATTACCTTTCTATTTTTGATTACTATTCTAGATGGCAAAAGTAGAAGCTTCAATGTTAGGAGGTGCAGCTGAAGTGGTGGAAATACGAAGAAGTCGAGCAGAGATATCTTCTAAGGTAAGAACAAAGGAACTAGTCAAAATTTGATCTCGAACAGAGCTAAGATCGGGTCGAAGGCCGATTAGAGCCAAGACCATAAAAAACATGTCTCTTTGTTTTTCTTGTTCAGCAATATTCTCTGTGAAAGGCATAATGGAAACAAACTCATCTTTCAATGTCTCAACTTGCCCAATGTAACTAGCCATATCCATTTGATTTTGCTGCAAATGGACAATATTAGAGACAACATTGTAAATTCGTTGTATATCATTGGTAAACAATGTTTTGGCTTTTGTCCAGACCTTACAATAGGTTTTACAGGACTGAAAAAGAGGAAGTAATTTGGGATCAAGAGTATGCCATAATAGGCTACACAACTGAGCATCAATTCGAATCCATGCTGTCCTATCGGTTGCAACGATATCAGTAGCATTCTTAATAGGATGATCATCATATACTTGGCCTAAGAACCATAGTTCAATAGAATTGAACCAAGAAATGTAATTGCTACTGCCTTGAAGTTTTACAGTAGTAATACTAGTAGAATTAGGAAGAAGAGACTTAATTAGACCTGATTCAGCCATATTCAGTAGCAGAACAGTTACTATAGAAGAGAGAGAATAATAGGGTAATTGGAAATCCCTTAGAAAAGAGAAAGAGAAAAGAAGAAGAATGTATTCAAGCCCTTTGCAGAAAGTGCAGAAGCAGAAAGTGCAGGAAATGCAGAAAATATAGAAGCAGAAAGTGCAGGGGCAGAAAGTGCAGAGAATGCAGAAAATACAGAGGCAGAAAGTGCAGAAGCAAAATCAGCCCTTCTTTGGCTCTGATACCATATGAAGAAGAAGAATGAGAGGAAATATTAACTTAATTATTCCCTCAAGAATTGAGGATATAAATAGTACTACATATGTACAATTAATGACAGCTAATTACAGCTAAATACAACAGCTAATCATAACACGGCTAAGTACAACTAATGACAACTAACAACAGCTAATCATAACACAGCTAAGTACCACTAATGACAGCTAATTACAGTTAAATACAACAGCTAATCATAACAATCATAACAAAAACAAGACACTATAAGGAATTGCACCATTAAGCACAGAAGGCATGCGATTAATCAAAAAACATGCAGTAGAGACAGCATCCGCCCAAAAATGTTTAGGGTCTTTCATTCGAAATAGAAGTGCCCTAGCAACCTCAAAAAGATGTCGACTTTTTCTTTCTGCATCCCCATTTTGAGTATCAACATAAGATGTTGATAAAATTTAAGACAACAATTTAGTAGATGAGTAATTTTGCTAACAGGTAATATATTGAACGAAAAACGAGGCAAACAAAAAACAAAAGACAACGGAAGAGATGGGATGGGATTGGCTGTGCCAATACACTGGACAGAAGATGTGGACTCATCAACTAGAGTAACATGACGATTAAATTGTTCAGATTCTTTTACTAAGGATAGGAGACTAGGGTTACCAGTCATATGATCTGTGCAACCAGAATCAAGGACCCACTCTGATGAGGTAGACATAAGACATGTAGTAGGAGTACCTGATTTGGCAACAGCAGCAACTGAGAAATTAGTAGACTTAGAAGAATGGTATCTAGAGAGCTCAGCATACTCCGCAGTAGAAATTGTTATGGTGTTGACAGAAGAAGTAACTGCAGAATCTTGAGTGGCCATAATTGCCCTTGGCGGCTTATTTATCAGTTTTTTACAATACCGTTTAGTGTGACCATTTTCATGGCAATAAAGGTAAATAAGAATGCTCGCCTCCCGATAAATTGCTCCATTACAACAATTATTTCCTTCCTTCCTCTGTTTCTTGGCTGCGTAACTATCTGATTACGACTCACAAGGGCGCTATTATCATAAGGGATGCGGTATGAGAACCTTTAGTACATAGTAATCTAGCGAAAGTCTCCTAAAGAGTGGTAACGTCATTGCCTGAAAGAAACTGTGATTTGGCAGTTTCAAAAATCGGAGCAAGACCTGCAAGAAAACTCATTACAGCCATTTGTTCTCACTGAGTCTGTTGAACCTTAACATCGGGGCTAAAAGGCAATAAAACATTAAGTTCCTCGTAAATCTTCTTAAATTCCATGAAATAAGCTGTGAGGGGCTTATCTTGCTGGTCGGCCCGATAAAATCCTTTGTAGACCTCATACATACGAGATCGATTACCTTTTCCCGAGTACAAAAATTCAAGATAATCCATCAACTCCTTAACAAACTCACAATGATTAATTAAACCAATTACCTCATTGTCAATCAAATTCCAAAGCTGTAAAAATAACAGAGCATCCTCTCTAAGCCAGATTTCCTAACATCTCCTTCATGTGGATCATTGGTCAAGTGGTCATCCTTATCCAAACTACGAAAATATATACGAACTATTTTACTCCATGCCAGAAAATTGGAGCCAGTAAGTTTGTGTTCTGTTATTTTCTTCCGTAACTACACCACATCAGTGATGACAAGTTTCTATTCGAAAATCTCCGATAGAGTAGTCGTCATGATTTGTGACTAAACGCTCAAAAACAAATGTAGCACAGCAAAGGAAAACTACGATTCTTGGTAACTTGATAGAAGAATAGCAAATAGGCAGCAGCAGAATATAAATTCACAAATTCAGACTGTACCCAGCAAAGCGGCAGCAAAGTTGCAACATGAAAAACACCACAAAAGTCGAAGAGGGTCGATGCAACACACTGGGTTGCACTGTACTGGCAGAATCGAAGCCAGAAACTGAGAGCCGGTGACAGGAGATGGCCGGACGTGCCCACACGCACTGGCGCGTGAAGAATAGCGAAAAAAATATGAGTGGCGCATGAAGCCCACTCGCGAGGATTCCGATGACCGGATTGGGAGGGAGAGTTGATCGGCGGCCTGCTCTTCTTCCTTGGGTGACGGTGAGACAAAAACACTAACCTAAGTGGGTGACCTAGACTGACAGTCACCAAAAAAACACTTTGCCTGTAGTTTCAACACAAAAGAGCAGAGAAAAAAAAAAGAAAACTTAACAAGCCCCAGGCTCTAATACCATGTAATTCAACGTGGAAAATATTGTTGTTATATTTTCATCAATAGGGACACATATATATACATATACAGGATACTATGAACCTATTAGGAATCTAACTCCTAACAGAACTATATTTACAACTAGTTCTTAACACTGTCAAAACTCCTGCTTCCTATTGATCCCCATATTTTTCGATGTACTTGTTTTGTTCGTGATGTTCGTCCACATATTACCAAACTTGATCCAAAATCCCTTAAATGTGTCTTTTTAGGATATTCTAGACTTCAAAAGGGTTACAAGTGTTTTCTTCAACGCTTAATCGTTATCTTGTATTTGCTGATGTCACTTTCTTTGAGTCTACACCTTTCTTTCCTTCCTCTCCTATGTATGATAGTCAAAAAGAGAAGGAGAATCTTCTGGTCTATACCGCATCTCAACCTGTTATTTCACTCAATCCTTCTGCAAAATCTCCATCTGCACCTACACTAGCACCAGCACCTACTAACCTCCTCCAATTATTCATGTTTATTCTCGTAGGTTAGAGGCTCTCGACTCATGCCTGACGCCAGACTCTTCATCACCGGATCCAGCTCCTACCATTCCGAATCCTCTTGATCCCAGCATTGATCTTCCTATTGTTCTTAGAAAAGGTAAATGTAAGTGTACCTATCCTATTTGTTCTTTGTTTTGTATGACCACATTTCTTATTCTTCTTCTAGCTCATTTATTGTCTTTAGATTCTGTTTCATTTCCTAAAACTATTCATGAAGCATTATCATATCCTGGTTGGCGAGCTGCTATGGAAGAAGAAATGGGGGCTTTGGATGTCAATGGTACTTGGGATTTGATAACTTTGCTTGTTGGAAAAGCTACTATTGGATGTAAATGGGTATTTGTTGTGAAGGTTAAATCCCGATGGCTCTATAGCTCGTTACAACTCTCTTCTTGTAGCCAAAGGTATGCTTAGACTTATGGTGTGGATTATTCAGATACTTCCTCTCCATTACCAAAGATTGCTTCGATTCGTATCTTTATCTCTCTAGCAGAAACTTGTAACTGGCCTTCGTATCAACTTGACATCAAGAATGCTTTTCTGCAAGGTGATTTGCATGAGGAAGTTTATATGGAGCAACCACCTAGGATTGTTGCTCAAGGGGAGTATGCGAAAGTTTGTCATCTTCGCAAATCATTATATGGGTTAAAACAGAGTCCTCGTGCTTTGAGGTAGATTTAGTAAAGCGGTTTAAGTATTTGGAATGCAGAAAAGTAAATGTGATCATTCAATATTCTATAGGAATTCTAAGAATGGCATAATTCTTAGTAGTATATGTGATGATATTGTTATTACTGATAGTGACAATACAGGCATAGCATCCCTAAAATCCTTTCTTCACTCCCAATTTCAGACAAAAGATTTGGGTTTGTTGAAGTATTTCTTGGGTATTGAAATAATAAGGTGCAAGAAAGATATTCTTTTGTCCCAAAGAAAATATGTTCTTGACTTGTTGATAGAAACAGGAAATTAGATCTTAAGTCAGTGAACCCATAGCACCCAATATACAACTCATAAAAGAGGATGGTGAATTGTTTTAAAGATCCTAAGAAGTATAGAAGACTGGTTGGTAAATTAAACTATCTTACAGTGACTCGTCCGGATATTGCATATTCAGCGTGTTGTAAATCATTGGACAGCTCTAGAATAGATCTTGTGCTATTTAAACGGAGCTCCAGGACAAGGTTTGTTATATTCAAATCATGAACATTTTAAAATTGAGTATTATTCAGATGCAGATTGAGTAGGTTCTAAAATTGATAGAAGATCTACAACTGGATATTGTGCTTTTGTTGGAGGAAATTTGGTTTCATGGAGAAGTAAGAAACAAAATGTGCTTTCTTGGTCCAGTGCAGAATCAAAGTATAGAGCCATGGCACAATCTGTGTATGTAATAGGAATGAGCAGCCAATTACCACTACCAAGCCTTTCAAAGTTTATTCAATAAGGCCCAAATTTGTGACAGCAGACAAGGAGAAGCGTATGAGGTTTATGCACAGAGATTCAAGCAATGAGAGAGCTCCAGGTGGCATTGTTATTACAACAATGGTGATACCAGTGCTATATAACATCATGAGGATTTTGTTGTGAGACATCTTTTGGGAATATTTATATTTTTGGCAGATTGTGATATCTGTAAAGAAACTTCAGTTCCTGCTTGATTATTGCTAGTCAAGTTTATTTCATCTTTCGTGCTATTTCCTTCATTTGATTTTTTAATCCAGAGATATTACTGGCCTATTTTTCATCCTTGAGTTATCAATCAAAAGAAATCCATTCAAGTTCTCATTCTATTTGTTTTTCTGTTATTTTTCTGAAATCTCTGTTTGGAAATTCTGTTCCCATTCCTTGCTCTATCAGCATGGGTGCATTGACTGTTGAATGAAGTTGGTCTTAAGTCTTCAGTACCTACTAAAGTATGGTGTGATAATCAAGTTGCACCTTCATATTGCTGCTAACCCAGTATTTCATGATTGCAATTGTCACTTTGCTTGTGACAATATTCAAGAAAAATTTATCACCACAGGTTACGCTAAAATTGGCTACCAGTTGGCTGATATTTTCGCAAAAGCTTTGCATGGGGCTCATGTTGATTATATTCTATGCTCCAACTTGAGGAGGAATGTTAAGGAAAATTAGTATTCCTAATTAGTTAATGATTTATAGTCCTAAATAGCCTAGAAATTTCTCGTATATAAACCTAAGTAATTCATTGATAAATTATGTATCAAATGCAACACAAATTCTTCTCAATCCATAACAAAGTTTATGTGTAAGAATAAGATTTATTTAACTTACGGGCACATGCACGCACTACAGCATTCACGTAATCTGATTTCCTTGCGAAAACTCTGCCCGCAATTTCTGCATAGCGCATATTTGGCTGGCTATGTATAGAATTTATGTCTGTCTGCAGAATACACATTTAAACAAGTGAGTGGCATGTACTTCAACACTTAACCAAACAATAGAGCATCAAAGCATTCAAATGTATCCTTTCAGTGACCTCTGTGAAGGGGTGGTAGGGATCAGGAAAATAGCACGCAAGGACAGCAACAGCTGCTTCTCGGTAAGCCAATCTTAATTTCAATTCCTCTGGAATATCAGTACTATCTTCCTGGCCCGTTTCAAAAGTTCCTTTTTGCTGCATAATCAAGTATTAAATGCATTGAGAAAACAATCATACTGTAAAAAAGGTTTTAATTTTCACATAAAAGAAAAAAAAAATTGTGCCACAGATACAGGGAGGAAGGTAAGGCAGCACTAACCCTCTTCAAAGCCTCTAGAAGTTCTTCTCGTCCAATGTAATCTAAATCCTTCCTGGCTGTTAAAATTCCAGCTTCATTCCTATAATCAATTCAGGAAACATTAGCCACTTTGTACAAATGAAAATCAAAGGGGGTTATTGATCAGTCAGTAAATACAGTATATTCTGCAGCTCAGCTCCGGTAAAATCTTCTGTCATCTCTGCAATTTCCTGCAGTAAAGCTAGCTTTTCCTCCTCTGAACGGAAAAATTTATTTCTAGCATGCACCTGCAGAAGTTAAATCTCAATGATGATTATAATGTAAAGTTGAACTAGAATTTTTGAATACCAGCTACATTTAAAAAAAATACCTTTAATATTGCTAGTCTACCATCCTTAGATGGCAAACCAACTCTTATAATCTTGTCAAAACGACCCTTTCTCAAGAGGGCAGGATCAAGAATGTCAAGTCTATTGGTTGCACCTATAATTAACACCTGACAAGCCAAAGGTTAGCAGTTGATTAAAAAATCCAATCCCCTCAATGCACCAAAATATGATGGAGCATACCTGAGATGTAAATTCTTTAAATCCATCCATCTCAGTCAGTATCTGAAGAAGGCCTTGCTCCCTCTCAGCACCACCCTATACAATAAATCACATCTTCAAGCTCTATAGCAACTAAATTTTCATAGTTGGTCCGTATTTAAAAATAATATTCCATGCATAAACTTAACTATCATGTAGGCATGGCCACCCGTTTAGTTCTAACCGGAACCGAACCGTACTGTAGACGAACTGGAACTGGATCAAAACCGGTGTTCAAAATTTCAAACCAAAACCGGCGGTTCAAGGGCTGGTTAAGGTTCATGTGAATGTAAAATATGAACCTAAACCGGCCCAGAACCAGCGTTACTTGGTGGTTTCGGTCCGATTCGAACCGAAAATTTTCTATTTTTATTTTCAAAATGATAATCACTTAGCCTATTTTATACTTCTCTAAAAGTCTCAATAATATTTTACTATATGATATACTTTACTTAAGATTTTTTTTTTTTTAAATATACTTCACTTTAAAAGTTAAAAATCTAAAGTAAAATGGTAAAAAAGAGAGAAATATTTAGTCTAAAATTATATTATTTTTAACTTTTTTTTTTACCCTTTTAATTGTTTACTAAGTTTAAAATTACATTCTTTTGAAGCATTTTTTAAAATTTTCTTATAATTTATTTAATTAATAATATTTAAACAAAATAAAATGATAATTTATTTGATTATTTAAATGAATTAACTTTATTCTTATATGAGTATGAGCATTCCAAAATTTATTTAAAATAAAATTTATCAATATTTTTTAAACTCATATTAATATTTATGAAAGAAAGATGTAACATTAGAACTATCTGTTAAAAAAAAAAAAAAAAAAAAAAAAAAACATATATTGCTAGAAACCGTAATCGGAACTGTCAGTTCATTGGAACAGCACTAGAACCGGTCCAGAGTGGAACTAGACCTGAACCGGTGGTTCAAGGGCCGGTTCAGGTTCAACATTTTAAAAATTTTGAACCGGCCATGCCTACTATCATATGTCCATGCAAGTAAAGTAGCTTACCATCCAGCATCACCAATTTTTGATGGCTAAAAATTTATCTAAAGTTGTATATGTAAAGCTAAAAATAATACTCATCCAACAAAATAATGTCAATCATTTGGAAATCCAAATAAAATAAACATGAATAATAAATGGATCTTTTTAATAACTAATGGGATACCAGAACTAATTTTATAGTTAGACAATGTTTCAATGGGCTTGAATTGGTGTCATTATGGAAAATTCATCCTTGGTTCATCTCTCTTGCTACATTAATTAAATGTTAACCATTTTTTCTTAGAACATGGCACATCTCCATTAATCCCTATCTAAATTTACACATGGCACTATTTCATTTTTATTAGGCAGTTGTCACTCCCTTCTCCATGTAAGCATCTGTTATACCTTTAATTTGCAGTATATTTTGTCATCAGTGATTTCAAACTCTCTCTCTAAATATTGCCCCACACATGCATTACTGTGTCCACCTTGAGTCACCATTGCTTTAGTCTACTACCTATGGCATTATATTCTCTAGTGTGAGCGCAGCTGTGTTCCTTTTCATCACTTTTCAAGCAACATCTAACCTTCTAAGATTGCACAATCCTCCTCTCAGACCCTCTCTAATTTTTCCTTAGTTATCACTTGCATGCAGTGTTGTCATCATCACTGAGGAACTGCTACAAAATGAATTTCCCAGTTCATATGAAGTTGCCAGCATATAAATAAGGTTGCCAAGAGGTTAACTACTATGCTCCTCCATCAACATTTCATATTCCACACAACAAAAGAATTAAATAAATCAAAGATAATATACCCTACATGAAGATCAAAGATTAAAATTCACAAACTACATTTTCTTTTGTCACATAATTGTTGTCACAGCATGCAATGCAATTAATAGATTCAAACAAGAACTAACCAAGCAATGCAACTTTAAACAACGAAACTGTCTAGAATGGTGCCACTTTGGACTGCATTTTGCTATGCTATTTCTTCTTGTTCCAATGAAATCCATAATGACTTTATATGAATCAGAGCTCCTTTCGAATAACACACCTTTGTAATTGCCATAATATTTACAATTTTGCACTGTTTAATTTCCTGCACTAGAACTTAATAGATAGAAGCAAACACATATCTTACCCCGCCAATGTCAGGTCCCCCACGCTTGCTGCCAATAGCATCAATTTCATCAATAAAGATGATGGAAGGAGCAAAAGATCTGGCACTGGCAAAAAGATCCTTCACACGAGATGCCGCCACACCTACAAACATCTAGAAAGTCACCTTTTAAGTTAGGCAGGTTTCTTCAAGTTCTAGGTATTCTGAATAATTCATGAGTCAGCAGAGATGAAGAAAATCGTTTAATTACAGTGAAAATCAGCAAGATAGCCATGTGGCACCTAAAGCAAGCATTCTAATTATCATGAACTGAAAAGACTAAAATAACCAGTTAACATAAAAAAGAAGACAAAAGAAGCTTAATAAAAAAGCAGTTCAATTAGTAAGGTTGGGGACTCATGCTTGTACTAATTTACGAATTAACAAGGCATTTGGTTGTGCTTGCCTTAGGCGTCAACAGAACATATTGCCATGATCGTGCAGCCCCTACCTCAAACTTAACAGCAAACAATTTCATAATTGATTGCAAGTTGGTCATGTGCAACATCTATGGACCAACTTGAGGGAGAGTGTTGAGTTGTATAATCAGGAAATATATTGTATAGCTTATTTAGGAGGGATCATTGTAGTTTCCTTTTTCTGTATTTTCCTATTTAGAGTTAGACTTGTGTGTGTGTGTATAAGGTTGATGTTAAACACATAAATCAAGGAAGAAATAAGAGAAAATCTTTCTTTTAAACTCTTCTTTATCTATTGATATTCAAAAATGGCCTTCATATTATTTAAATGAGAGCAACTGAATTTTCAATGAAGTTCATTGAATAAAGTTTTGGAAGCAACTAATCTTCCACTATTATTTGTAATCATTTTTCTTTATTGGATCTTCCAAAGGAAAATTAGTCCTCACCTCTACAAAATCTGTGCCATTTGCTGCAAAAAAAGGCAGTCCTGCTTCCCCAGCAATAGCTTTAGCTAGCAAAGTTTTACCAGTTCCAGGAGGCCCATGAAGAAGCACACCTTTTGGACAATAGATACCCTTGTCTTTAAACTCTTCATCATTCTTCAAAATTCGTACAATCTCCTGTAGTTCCCTTTTTATATATTCCTGGCCAGCAAAATCATCAAACGTAACACCAGTACTTTCTTCTGCTGATATAAACTTTGCCCTGGTGGAAAGGCAGTCCAAAATTAGCATTGATGTTTGTGATTGTAAAAATACTCCAACTATTGTCGATGGAAAAAATCATCAGTGGTAGTTACTATCCGATTGCAACATCTAACAATTTTGAATACCAAAACACTATATATATAACTGGTCAAAAGTTCAAAATCAATTAAAATTGGATATACTGAACTACTAAGGTTATGTTTGGTAAGCCGTAATGCAAGGTAATAGTAATCACATTGCAGGAATTTCTTTTTAATGTTATAAAGAAATTGATGCGATGTAATCATCATTAGATTGCATTACTGTTTGCCAAACATAGCACAAGTCTAAAAGTCAATGGAGATTAGAATGTAACTTGTAAGAAGGCAAATGGAACACAATCAACTTGGAATCAGTTATACAAAAACAGAATTAGCCTTACGCATTTTTCTTGGGCCGGGGGAGAGAGACTAAGAAAGAAGAAAATAAATGTAGAAACAAATACATTGGATTTGACAAGAAGCAAGTATGACCCTTATGGAGTGCAACAAAGTAAAAAAAAAATATGATCAGTGGATAACATTCCTAATTAAAAGTACAAGTAGAGTCCAATGTTCTATGAAAATTGGCAACTCTAACACCTCTATAATTTTTTGACGTCTCCTCTGTAGTTGAAAAATGTGAGCTCGTCTTCTGTCTAAAAGAATCAATCAACTACTAAGCATAATGTTTCTCATTCCAAAGTTAGATAAACAGAGAGAAAGAGAGAGGACATCAGCCATTTAAATATAGTAAAAGCATCCAACAGCAATTCCCCAGGCAATCAACATTCAACTTACCGACTCTTGCCAAGTGAACCAAGTGCACGGCGTTTGAGTGGTTGCTGAATTGTTTGGCTGGGCTTTCCCATATCACAAGGTATTAACCTTGCATAAATTGGTCTCATCATATTATCAATCCAGATATACAATGCAACAGATAAAGCAAGTCGCATAGACCAAATGACTGCAGTTGCAACAGTACTGTACACTTCTGCAGGAACCGTATCCACATTAAGGACATCTACATTTACTATTTGCTGATGTAACTTTTGCCAAACATCATTCCAACCATCAATTGGCATGCGGTCAACCACATGGCGCCGAAATATAATTTCCTTCTTAGAATTTCCTTTTGCTCCCTCCATTTTACCATCCTTGTAATATGGCAGAATCACTGCAGAAATAGACCAGAACTTTCAGCAAAAGATGACAATGAAACAAAATTATGTAAGTTTTACAACATTTGCCAGCATAGAGAACAATTAGTAAATAAAAAAAAACAACAATGTACTTTTCAGTGGTTAAGCCAAGTGAAGTACGGACCAATGGCTTGCTCCAGTAACAATAACAACCGACTTTAAAGATGCAATTGAACTATACATAACAAAAAAAGTAGTAACGATCCTAACTAAACAGTAACTAAATGATTACTCCACTCCAAGGCTGAGCCAAAAAAGGATATAATTGACTTCAAACAGCTAAAGCATTAGAAATATTGAGTAAAGGACTGATTTTGAAAATAGAAATTCTTTTCTTATCTAAAAACAAAAAGAGAGAGAGAGAGAGAGAGGAGAGGGGGGGGGGGGGGCAATCTCTCCGAACCAATTCCATAATTTCATATCCGAGGAATTTTAGTTGGACAAAGTATCAATTTGTAAGCTGTATATCAATTTGTATGCAGTTCTTCTATCCAAAATTGAAACCCACGTGTATCTATACTATTCGACCAATTATAAGAAGTAATATCGTCAAATTAATATACAAACAGCATAACAACCAAATGCATACCTGATACTGTCTGCCCATAATTCGAGTACTCCATAAACTGAACATTATTTGAATTAAGAAGCCTCCAAAACTGACTAAAATCAATTCTATGAGAGTTTTCAGGATCCCACTCTGTTCCTTTCAACTTTCCACGCATAGTCAACAATGCCCTGCTCCAATTCGATGCCATTACAAGCTGCCTCTCCAATTGCACATCTGCCTTCCTCTCTAACTCTTCCAATTCATTGACTCTTTGTCTCTCTTTCTGTTTCAATTTCTATAAAAAAGAAAAGAAAATTCATCTTCACACTCTTAAGAACTAAAAAACGAAAAAAAAAAAAAAAGATTAATAAACATAATACCTCGAATAGCTTAGCCGACTCGGGGTCTTCTTCTTCTGAGTTAGGAGACGCCAAAACCGAGTTAGCAAAAGCAGTAATTGTGAATGTTTTACGGTTTACGAATGGAATTGAGCCATTTTGAGAGCTTAATTTTCTAGTTTTAAAGGCGCATTTGAGTGTTTTGGGATAAGAGAGAGAGTATGGAAAGTTGCCAACAAAGGGTTTTGGAAACCCAATGGAATTAAGAGGAGGTTTAGAAGTGAGGGATTCCATTTCCTTCTGCTTTATATCATGTTATGAAAAGAACGGGAATGGAAAAGAAAGGAAAGGAAAATAATTTCTTTATGTTCGTTCTGTCACTTTCCACCGCAGGATTTGAAGAGGAAATGTTTGGGTTTCTAATTCATTTGATACAAGCCTCTGCTTCCAAAGTCCAGTGAGGTTTATGGTTTTGGGTTTTTGATGATGACGAGTGGAAACGACGATGATAAACCATTGGACGACGCCGTCTCTTTGCAGCATGATACATGTCATTCAAGTCAGTGGGTATGCCAAATACATGTCATTCAAGTCAGTGGGTATGCCACCTGGATCGATCCGAACGGGTAAGGTATCCACCTAAAATTAAGAAGCCGAACTTGAATTCAATTGTAAATTAAATATCCAATTCCGTTTCGGCTAGAAATTTATTTTTAATACCCAAATTAGTATCAAATCCAATTATAATTATCCATTTAAAAATTTGAATATATTTAACTACACATTTAGTGTTAAAAATATTTTTAATTTTCATTAATAAAAATTATAAATTATTATTTTGTGAAACAACCCGAATTTTTATTTTCAAAGATTTTCCAATTAAATTTAATAAACCGACAGCTTGGAAATTTATTTTAATATTTTATTGCGAACACTGTGAGAAATCGAATCGAAAACCGATTGAAAAAGCCGAAAACCAATTGAAAATCAAAGATTTGGGTCGAATCGAACCGAATCGAACCGGTTCGACCCAAACCATCTAGAAACATCTATTTCTTTTCTTTTTATCTCCAGCGCTGCACCTCTACTTCTCATCCTCACCAGCGCCCCACCTCCACTCCACCAACAAGCCACCGCGCCTCCTCCTCCCTCTCTTCTTCTTCTTCTTCTTCTTCTTCTTCTTTCTTTCTTTCTTTCTTTCCTTTTTTTCTTTCTTTCTTTCCCTTTCTTCTTCCCTGCAACTGTGTCTGCGTCACTGCCAGCAACTCCAGCAACGTCGGCCGATCACCACCGCGCGCCAGTTGCAGTCGCACCGCCTCCATCGCGCGCCAGCACGTCCCGTAGCTCCTCCGCGCGCCACAGTCGGCCCTCTGCCAGGTCTGTCGCGCCTACAGCAGCAGCACCAGCTTCAAGCCTCACCGCCAGCCGCACCTCCGCCCTCTGCCAGATCACCCAGCCACCGCTGCAGCTCCCTGTCGCAGAAACACCACCAGATCGTGCCACCTTCGCCTTCCCTTGCCTGTCAGTCGGATCGGAGTCGTCGATCGGACCACTTCTGGCGTGCTACTCCGATCCAACACGAGCAAATTTCCGATCTAGCAAAAATTCGACAAAAAAAAAATTATATTTGGGGTATAAATTAATTTAACTACATTTTCGTTAATTTAATTTTATTATAGATAGTTAATTAAATTTAGTCATTTTAGTTAGTTTAATTCTAACAATTTTAGTTGATTAACTTGATTTTAGTAATTGATTTTAGTAATCTTGAGTAATATAATTTAAATAGTATTAATTTATTGATAAATAAAATATTTAGTTAGTAATTTTAGTTTTTTGTTAGTTTTTCTGTTCATGTTATTGCTTACCTTATCTGAGTCATTCTTGATTAATAATATAGTTAGTTCCCCTTAATTCAGTCTTAATATTTCTTCGGCCCTTTTGGTCCTCCTCCTTTTATGGCCTTTCCGTGTGGCTTGCCGGTCGCTTCTATTGTCTGTCCTTTTCCTTTCTCCCTTCTGGCTGTCGGTTTGTTCCGGTTGAATGATATACCTATTTGGATGGAGGACGGGAAAAATTGCATTGATTGAATGCCCGACGGATGGGCTGTGTGGTTTGGAATTATTAAATAAATTGTTGATATTTTAACAGGTGGATAGTCCAATTTTTCAGGGGAATGCCTGTCGAAATTTCGGTAGCAAAATAAAATAAGTTCAGTAAAAAAATAAAATAAATTTCAGTGGCAAATTAAATAGATTTCGGTAGGAAATCAAAATAGATTTTAGAAGAAAAATAAATGAAATAGAGTTAGGATGGAAGAAATAAAATTATATTACAGAAATAGAAATTAAATATCGAGATTAAATTAACGTAGAAAATTAGAATAATAAATAAAATTATTGAAAAGTGGGGGTAAAGAATATTTTGGTCTGCTGAGAGTTATTCTTTTTGTTCATTCTTACTTTGCTTAGATCGCCCGGGTCCATCTAGTGCTCCTCCAGGACAACATCAAAGCTAGATTCGCTCTCCATCACTGTGAGTAATAATAAATAATTATATCAACACTGCATTTGCATAACATTTATCATAAACTTAAGTTTTATTTACATATTTACAATATATTACAAGTATTTTATCATATATATTATGTACGATCATTATAATTATACTTATATATAATTGTGCATTTGGATGAATTGGTTGTAATACGTTGAAAGAATTGTTTGATTACTTGTGCTGTGCATATACTGTGCCTTGTTTGTGGTGGAATTGGGATGAAGTGGGTCACCATTGGTTTGTGAGACTGTTTCTGTTTATACGGATCCTGATTCTGATTTCTGTTATATTCTGATTCTGTTATATGGATCCTGATTCTGTTTCTGTTAGCCGGGTAAATGGGAGATCGGCGCCCCCGTGTGCACCTACCGTTACCGTTACTGTTAACCACAGGTTGGCTTCTTTATTGGGCGCACCGGATAATCTAGATTTGATCGCAGCCCGCAGGGTGGCCTCCTGTTGTGAGGCGCCTGATGATCTAGATTTGATGGAGACGACCGGGTTGCCTCCTGTTGGTATGGAAAAGAAAAGAGATAATGGAAAAAACAATGAGAGGGCTGGTCAAGTGAGGATTAGACCGGTCGGCCAGTATGGGGGATCGGCTCCCTGGTGCACATGTGAGAGGATGAGCCATGTGGGAGGACAGCTCTCGGGGGTTCGGTGACTCCACTGACTAATTTCCACGTGATGTGATTATTTGAAGGTGATATTGTTTGGTAGGGCTGATGTAATGTCATATGATTGACTGTTGTGTGTGTTCATTCAGTATACTAGGGTGCATTTTGCTTGACTGTATGTGGTGTGTATTATTTATTATTATTCACCTGAGTTGTAAAACTCACCCCCTTCTCTCCAAACCTCCCAGGTACTAGGAAGCAGCTGATTCGACTGAAGCTCTGCAATCTTCTCCGCAGAGTTATAATTTAACTTTACATTTCTGTTGTCTAATTTGGATGTATAAGTTACTCTATTATCAGATTATTATTGAACTCCGCAGTATAGGGTTGTGTAGTACTATTGGATTTATTGTTAGCACTACCTATAATTAAATATAATGTAATTAGCTGCAGGTGAGCCAGTAAGCCCATAATGTGATTATATAATTTATTGTGAATAGGCCCTGGTTAGATACTATGTGTTAATTGAGATTTAGGCTTACTACGGGCCTCGGGGGCCTTAAGCTTACCTGGGCCCTAGTGCCGGTCCGGGCCCACGGAAATGGGTCGTGACAAGGTGGTATCAGAGCATAGGTTTATAAGTTTAGAAGTAACTGCGGAGTAATTCCTGTCATGTCTTGACATAGTTTTCCTTGCTTCCCATTCAGCGTTATTCGCAGCTAGGATAAAGTCAAGTTGTTTAATGATTAAAATCTGTATCCTTGTTCTTTAGAAATGTGATTTAGTTACTGATGCTAAGGGATGGTTTAAGCAAAAAAAATCTTTCTATGGATTAAATAATATTCATATATAATTTAAGTAGGTAAGAAGATAAGTTATATATGATTAATAAGTTAAAGTTAAAATGATGAAAGTATATTATTTTTATTTAATACGTGTTGAATATGGCATATATATATTGAAGACTGGCATGCATGTTTGTATACGTGTGCCTGCGGAATTGAGAATGAGTTGCTAATTATTTAATAAGAGAACTAAATGATTGAATTTGAGGACATTAGAATCCATTTAACTAGAGTATTGAATTAGTATATGTATTTGATGAAATTTACATGATGTTGGTTAGTAGAATTGCTTATAATTATTGAGATGAGTATTTTTCTAGATGGAATGGATATACATGATTTTTATAAGGTTTGAATATTGAAGGATTTGGTGTGATTTGCTATAATAATTGGTGATGAGTATTTTTCATAATAAATAATATTGGTGGAATTACTATATGAAGTGAGTTTTATTTATGAGTAATGACTACTTGGTAGAGTAAAAGTGTATTATTGTATTTAGCAACTATTTCTTTGGTGTGTGAATATAGGGAATAATATAAATTATTGTGGTTATAAGAAACGTAATTGTGATTCTTAGTAAGAGATAAAGTACTCTAATCTTTATGTATTTAGTGATGGATATTGTGTGGATTGTGGCATCTTATGGTTTAATATGGTATAAATAAGAATTAAAGCTAATGGTATTTAGTCATTTGATGTTTAAAATAGTTGTTGCACACCTCGATGGTATATAAATTACAAACAATGATTTTTGTTTAATAGGAGATTCTATGATCCGAGAAACGACTCTATAAGGAAATTATGTAAATAGTGGGCTATGATGATTAAGTGTATTGATGAATGACATCGGACATGGAGAGATAACTGTCCAATTATTGAATTGATATTATACTAATGAATTAGATGAGTTAGGATGGATCTAGTCCTGTTATTATATGGATATTAAGAAAGACTTTCTACTTGAGAGAAAGAGATAAGAAAATTCTCACTTCTGTAACTTGATGGCATTTGGTTAGAAAATAGTTTTATGAGTTATATTAATTGAATCCACACATTGAGCTTATAAATATAGTGTGATAAGTGTTATTAATAGTAATAACTGGGAATAAGAGTTGATAAAAGATCATGGGACTTAGCTTAAGATGACAATGAATGTGAATACATGTAACTTGTTTGTGGAAAGCATATAAACATAAGGACTTTCTATTAATTAGTGCAATTCGTGCAAGATACTTGTTTTATTGGATAAAGAAGGTTAGTTATATTTATGTCCTTAGTAGAACATGGATGTAATTAAATTATTTTATTTCATTAGTAAGCTAGCTAAGTTTGAATTTACTATTTGTTTGGAACAGTGAAACTTGGTATAAGAATAAATAGGTGAATTTGGGATAGTTTAACAATTTTAGCGAGGAGAATACATGGTAGTATTTGAAAACTGAAAATATAAACTATAGGATTATTGGATGTGATAACGGTATGGTTTAAGATTATTGGAATGCTAACTCATGGGTGTCGATCAGATCATTAATAAATGAAAATTGCTCATGGAATTATTGAGATATCAATTAGGATGAGAGTCATTAAGATATTATTGGAGTCAATGTAAAGCTATTCTGAAGTTCTTAGTAATTGGTGGCAATTATGATTGAATGAATATTATTGTGTTATAAATGGCTGATGTGACATATCTTGTGGCTTAAGAGACTACTTAATTTGTTAGGTCCATTTTGAAGAATTCAATGAGGTATTAACCTTATTTAGAGTAAAGAACATAGAGAAAACATAATTAAGGTTAAAAATATTCCTACATCGTATGAGATATAAATTTTACAAATTTTGCAGGTGATAGACATTAAGATAGACTTGGAAAAAAAAAAAAAAAAGAATAAAAGAATAACCTAATGATATTATTATTTGAATATTCATCGGCATAAAACAAAGGACATAGTTTAATTAGGAGTTGGATTATAGGTTTTAACATCCTTAATCTCTTACTTAGCTTGAGCAAAAAAAAAAGGGCACTACTTGTTTAGGATTCTTGATTTCTAAATACGTTAACTTAGTTCTAAAAGATTGATTAAGGATAGATGAAATAGATAAATTGAATATAAACTACGTTTGGAGAATTTTACATCTTGATTGTAGGCTGGATCTCTTTATGGAAGTGAGTATCATAGATTGGCGATTACAAATTCTAGAAAATAAATGAAGAATTATCTGGCATGACAACAGCTAACTTGGCTAGTTGCATAAATTCTTGTCACAGTTAGTTAAGAAATGGTATGGTATGACAAATTGGAAAGAGGAATAGAGAAGTTAAAAACTAAAATAGGGATTTGATGGTGAATTTAAATTCTCTTTATAGTTGATGTGCTACTTGTTTTTAGGGGATTCTTATTAGTAGGATTTGAAAAGAGATTGTATATCTTTCGTTGGAAAATGGTTAAGTTGTTAAATAGGTGATGTGCTTGGGATAGAAGCCAAGATCTCCTATCAGTTGATAGCAATTAGCTAGAGAAGTGTCATGATTTTGTTTGAAATAAGCTTGTAGTAGTGGCAAGAATTTGTTCTCTTTAATTGGAAATGATCACATAGTACTTAATGGCAGAATTTGATAAGAATCGAAAACTTTCTTGATTTGGCAGCCATCATCTTATTTAATTATGAACAACTTCAATGATTATGAGGGCAAATATATGGAATTGGAATTGATGGAAAATGGATGAGTCAGCCTATAGGTTTTGAATTTTAAAATAAGGAGTCCAACTTGAGATAGTAGTAAATTGGATTGAGTATGCTGATTCTTATATCAGTAAGATTAAATACTGGGTTGGTATATGAGTTTCTTATGGAGTGATGATCATTGCCTATGATAGCTAGTGAGAGAATAAATGACGATACATCAATGTAGGTCACATGATATATAGCTAACGAGATTAATAATCCTCACTTGAGCAGAGGCTATGTGGAACTTACATTCTTATGCATAACGGTGGCTACTAGAGTCAAATCTGTGCCTTGGGTTATGAATATTTTACTTGATTTGATGACTTGTAGATATAGTACAACTCAAGTTTAAATTAACTATGGTGATAAGGTAGATATCTAACTGCTCATAAGAATACTTAATATGAATGTCATAACTTTTAGCAGTTGCAGCATTATGTGAGAAGTACAGCCACTATTGTCGTAAACAACTGTTGCATCCTTGTTTCTTGTCACTTAGAAAATTCGAGGACGAATTTTTTTTAAAGGGGGGAAGACTGAAACAACCCGAATTTTTATTTTCAAAGATTTTCCAATTAAATTTAATAAACCGACAGCTTGGAAATTTATTTTAATATTTTATTGCGAACACTGTGAGAAATCGAATCGAAAACCGATTGAAAAAGCCGAAAACCAATTGAAAATCAAAGATTTGGGTCGAATCGAACCGAATCGAACGGTTCGACCCAAACCATCTAGAAACATCTATTTCTTTCTTTTTATCTCCAGCGCTGCACCTCTACTTCTCATCCTCACCAGCGCCCCACCTCCACTCCACCAACACAGCCACCGCGCCTCCTCCTCCCTCTCTTCTTCTTCTTCTTCTTCTTCTTCTTCTTTCTTTCTTTCTTTCTTTCCTTTTTCTTTCTTTCTTTCCCTTTCTTCTTCCCTGCAACTGTGTCTGCGTCACTGCCAGCAACCCCAGCAACGTCGGCCGATCACCACCGCGCGCCAGTTGCAGTCGCACCGCCTCCATCGCGCGCCAGCACGTCCCGTAGCTCCTCCGCGCGCCACAGTCGGCCCTCTGCCAGGTCTGTCGCGCCTACAGCAGCAGCACCAGCTTCAAGCCTCACCGCCAGCCGCACCTCCGCCCTCTGCCAGATCACCCAGCCACCGCTGCAGCTCCCTGTCGCAGAAACACCACCAGATCGTGCCACCTTCGCCTTCCCTTGCCACTGTCAGTCGGATCGGACCACTTCTGGCGTGCGTAGCTCCGATCCAACACGAGCAAATTTCCGATCTAGCAAAAATTCGACAAAAAAAAAAAATTATATTTGGGGTATAAATTAATTTAACTACATTTTCGTTAATTTAATTTTTATTAATGATAGTTAATTAAATTTAGTCACTTTAGTTAGTTTAATTCTAACAATTTTAGTTGATTAACTTGATTTTAGTAATTGATTTTAGTAATCTTGAGTAATTAATTTAAATAGTATTAATTTATTGATAAATAAAATATTTAGTTAGTAATTTAGTTGTTTAGTTAGTTTAAAATGAATTCAAAATAGTTATTGATTAATTAATATGAAGTAATTATTGATTAATAAAAATAATAGTTAGTTAAAATTAAATTCAGTATTAAATAATTTATTAGGAAATTTTGGTAATAATAAAATTTATGGAATTTAAGTGTGGATTGAAGGTAGATTATATTGTATGTAATTTTAATTTATAAATTATGGATGTAGGTTGATGTTAAGGTTGAATGTAATTTTGATATTACTATTTGGATGGAGGACGGGAAAAATTGCATTGATTGAATGCCCGACGGATGGGCTGTGTGGTTTGGAATTATTAAATAAATTGTTGATATTTTAACAGGTGGATAGTCCAATTTTTAGGGGAGATGCTGTCGAAATTTCGGTAGAAAATAAAATAAATTTCAGTAAAAAAATAAAATAAATTTCGGTGGAAATTAAAATAGATTTCGGTAGGAAATAAAATAGATTTTAGAAGAAAATAAATGAAATAGAGTTAGATAGAGAAATAAAAATTTATTACAGAAAAGAAATTAAATATCGAGATTAAATTACGTAGAAAAATTTAGAATATAAAATAAAATTATTAGAAGGGTAAAGAAATATTTTGTCTGATAGAGTTATTCTTTTTGTGTCATTCTTACTTTGCTTAGTCGCCCGGGTCCATCTAGTGCTCCTCCAGGACAACATCAAAGCTAGAATTTCGCTCTCCATCACTGTGAGTAATAATAAATAATATATATCAACACTGCATTTGCATAACATTTATTCATAAACATTATATTTTTATTTACATATTTACAATATATTACAAGTATTTTATCATATATATTATGTTACGATCATTATAATTATACTTATATATAATTGTGCATTTGGATGAAATTGGTGTAATACGTTGAAAGAATTGTTTGATTACTTGTGCTGTGCATATACTGTGCCTTGTTTGTGTGGAATTGGGATGAAGTGGGTCACCATGGGTTTGTGAGACTGTTTCTGTTATACGGATCCTGATTCTGATTTCTGTTATATTCTGATTCTGTTATATGGATCCTGATTCTGTTTCTGTTAGCCGGGTAAATGGGAGATCGGCGCCCCCGTGTGCACCTACCGTTACCGTTACTGTTAACCACAGGTTGGCTTCTTTATTGGGCGCACCGGATAATCTAGATTTGATCGCAGCCCGCAGGGTGGCCTCCTGTTGTGAGCGCCTGATGATCTAGATTTGATGGAGACGACCGGGTTGCCTCCTGTTGGTATGGAAAAGAAAAGAGATAATGGAAAAACAATGAGAGGGCTGGTCAAGTGAGGATTAGACCGGTCGGCCAGTATGGGGGATCGGCTCCCTGGTGCACATGTGAGAGGATGAGCCATGTGGGAGGACGGCTCATCGGGGGTTCGGTGACTCCACTGACTAATTTCCACGTGATGTGATTATTTGAAGGTGATATTGTTTGTAGGTGCTGATGTAATGTCATATGATTGACTGTTGTGTGTTCATTCAGTATACTAGGGTGCATTTTGCTTGACTGTATGTGGTGTGTATTATTTATTATTATTCACTGAGTTGTAAAACTCACCCCCTTCTCTCCAAACCTCCCAGGTACTAGGAAGCAGCTGATTCGACTGAAGCTCTGCAATCTTCTCCGCAGAGTTATAAATGTAAACTTTACATTTCTGTTGTCTAATTTTGGATGTATAAGTTACTCTATTATCAGATTATTATTGAACTCCGCAGTTATAGGGTTGTGTATTACTATTGGATTTATTGTTAGCACTACACTATAAATTAAATATTATGTAATTAGCTGCAGGTGAGCCAGTAAGCCCATAATGTGATTATAATTTATTGTGAATAGGCCCTGGTTAGATACTATGTGTTAATTGAGATTTAGGCTTACTACGGGCCTCGGGGGCCTTAAGCTTACCTGGGCCCTAGTGCCGGTCCGGCCCACGGAAATGGGTCGTGACAGAACCGGACCGAAACTGCCGGTTCCGATCTGGTTCAGATTCAGATTTTAAAATTCACACGAACCTTGGCTCTTGAGGAAAGGTTTCTAAATCCGTTTCTATTGATTTGTTTCTGTTTCTAATTTCCGTTTCTTACATATGAGGAACACAAATTAAAATTTTTCCGTTCTTGAATTCATTTCTAATTCCATTGCTAAAGTATCATCTGTTGCTAAGATCCGTTTCTAAACTTTATCATTGGCACATAAAATCCGCCTCTAATTCATTTCTAAATCTCTTGCTATTTACCTATTTATCTATCTGGCTCCAAACATTTTCATATTTTCACATTTATGAATATTCTAATCCTCTCATATTTCTAATTTTATAATTTATATATTTTTTAATAAAATTAATTTAAAATCAAACAAAGAAAGTTATCATTATATTGAATATATTTAAAAT
>NW_028322340.1:0-30915 GCF_041381405.1 Jatropha curcas
AATATATTTTAGTTAATGAATTTAATTTTATTAATGATAGTTACTTAAATTTAGTTAGTTTACTTTTAATAATTTTAGTTGACTTAGTTAATGTTAGTAAAATTAGTTAATTAAATTAATTTTATTATTTGAAGTTAATTAATTTAGTAATATGTTAATGAAATTAATTTTATTACTTGTAGTCAATTAGTTTAGTTAAGTTCATGTTAGTAACGCTAGTTAATTAATTTTATTATTTGTAGTTAATTAATTTGGTTAATTTAATTTGATAATTGTGAGTAGTTAACAGTGTTATAATTTTAGTGTTGATTTAATTAAGGTAGTTTAAATATATGTTATTGTAATGTATAATTTGGATTGTGTGGTGATGTTGAGATTAAAGGAGGATGGGAAAATGTTGTTTGATTAATTGCCCGATGGATGGGCCGTATGGATTGAATAATTGTGAAATTGTTGATATTTTAGCAGGTAGATAGTCTAAATTTTAGGGGAGATGCTGCCGAAATTTCGGTAGAAAATAAATTAATTATAGAAATTAAATTACTTAATAGAGATTAAATTATTTATAGAAATTAAAAATATAGAATAAGATTATTAGAGTGATAAATAAATAAGGAAACCCAATATCTGTATCTATAAATATATATATATAGTTTAAATTAATAAATGAATTAAATGACTGCCAAAACTAGTAAACGAATATAAAATAGAATCTTCAAATTTAAAATTCTTACTTAGAATTCTATTGTTTATTATAGAGGTTTATAAAATTTCGAAATGCGAGGACGAAAGCTGGAAGCATGGAGTGATAAAGACAGTCCTTTTAAAGGACAATAAAGAAATGTGAGTAGTGTTAGATAATTCGCTTCATCCGCCTGCATGCATGCATTCACGGCTAAATGTTATCATGCATTATTTTATTGAAGTGCCATATTATGATGCACTATTTGTTGATAGTAAAAATTGTTTGATTACTTGTGCTATGAATATACTGTGCCTTGTTTGTGTGGAATTGGGATGAAGTGGACCACCATGGGTTTGTGAGGACGGTCTGTGATATGGATCCTGAATATGATATGATATTGACCGTCGGCCGGGAAAATGGGAGATCGGCGCCCCCGTGTGCACCTGATGATATGGATTGTATGGAAAACCACAGGATGGCTTCTTGTTGTTGCGCACCTGATAATCTAGATTTGATTGTAGCCCGCAGGGTGGCCTCCTGTTGTGAGCACTTGATGATCTAGATTGGATGGAGACCACCGGGTTGCCTCCTGTGGGTATGGAAAAGAAAAGAGAGAATAGAAAAACAATGAGAGGACTGGTCAGTGAGGATTAGACCAGTTGGCCGTATGGGGGATCGGCTCCCCGGTGCACATGTATGAGAGGGCGAGCCATGTGTGAGGACGGCTCGTTGGGGTTTCAGGTGGTGCCACTGACTAATTTCCACGTGATGTGATTATATGAAGGTGATGATACTTGTGATTGCTGCTGTATTGCCATTTGTGTGACAAACTGCATGATCATATAATTAAACGGTAACTAGATAAAAATATTTAGCTTCTGTGTGATTGTGTGGGGTGAGAGGGTTATCTAACCCTACTCATTGAGTTTGGCGCTCACCCCTGCCTACTATTTTTTTTTCAGGTAATAGAAAGAAATAAAAGCCTTGTGGAGTTGAGACACTTATTGTAGAAGACTTTTAATGATAGAAATAACGATGTAAATATAAAGGTAGAGTTCCGCAATTGTATTCCAGTTGGGTTGTAAATAAATAGTAAAAGTCCATATTAAATATATGAACTGCATTTTGAGTTAATGGGCCTGAATCTATAATTATGAATAGAAGGTGAGATTTAAATAAGTTAGGCTTACTACGGGCTTCGGGGGCCTTAAGCCCACCCAGGTCCTAGGGCCGGTCCGGTCCATGGAAATGGGTCGTGACAAAGGTGGTATCAGAGCCCGGGATTGAATTGCGGAACATAGGAAATTAAATAGAGAACTCCTATGTTGGGATCGGCCGTAACCAACAAAGGAGCTGTAGTCGGGATTGAATTCCATTTTAGTGCCGGTGGACGCATCGTGCACGAGGATGGAAGGAAATCTGTATGAAACTTAGGACGAGAATTAAAAGTACAGAAATAATAGGGAATTATAAAAAGAGTCCGGGTAACTGACGTTTCTAAAATAAATACTTCGAGTTTTGCTAAATCCCCTCCATCTATTTTGAAGCAGAGGATCAGTTGGAAATTGGTGTAATGGTCTGATCACCCAGTACACCATGATTCGACAGGAGACACTGCTTCGAAAATTATTTGAAATTATTTAGAAAAGAAGTCGGAGTTTTAAAGATAATAAGAAAGTAAATTTATTTGAACTACGATTTGAGAAACATGTTTTATTATTTGCTTACTGGAAATGTTTTGAAGTTGCAATTAATTGTTTGGTTTTCTTATTTTGTCGGCATGTCAAAAATTTATCTGATTTTAGAATTTTAATTATTTACAATGATTGCATGTTTGATTAAATTTTTATCATATTGTCTATCCCGAGGACTAAATTAGGCCTATAGAAATTAATACTGATAAGTTAATAATAAATAGTATAGAATATGAATCTGACTGAAAATGTCAATTAAGATATAGATTAAATTCTAGAAATGTTACTGTTAGGGATTAAAAAGTGAAAATGGTAATTTAAATTAAATCAAGGGTTAGAAAAGGAGGATCTAAGACAAATAATCATAATAGACAAGAAATCCTCAATTATTCAAGGTGAAACTTAAGAATATAAAAGAAAATGTTAAATGAATTATGTGCTTGAATGTGAAGAACATAATGTTAACTGAATAGGTTAAATTAATTATAGCAATATAAAATAATGTAAACATGATAAAGAAGCAGGTAAAACTTCCTCTGAACAATTAGTATGAAGGGTAAAATTTTGGGTGTTTTAATATAGAATTAAAGTCGTTAGTGAATAATTGGGCAAAAGTTGTGAAGTTAAAATTTGATTAATATGGAAAAGATTGACTAATAGTTAATAGAAATAATTACAAGCCATGAAATAATTATGAATCTATTATAATAAAATGAGCAATTAGATTGAATCGATAATAGACTTATGGAACTAATGTGTAACTAAGGGATAGTTGGTATAATCTAAAAAAATTAGTAAGGTGAAAGTTTAGTTTGTAATAAATTTATTAGACATTATATAATTAAGATCCTAGCACATGTAGGATACTTAAAGGGCTAGACTAAGTTCATAAATCTATTATAATAAAATGAATGTAGAAGATGGTGAATAACTTTAAATCACAAATGGGGAATGAATGGGGAAAGGAACGTGGATGCTGTAGGAAAGCTTAATAAATTAAGGAAATTAGATCGAGGTGCTAAATAAAATAAAATAAAAGTTAATAAATTTGGAAGAGAATAAAGGTCAAAGATAACTCATAATAATGAAATAGAGATTGAAAAATTAGAATAAAGAAATCTGAGAAGCAATGACCTTAGGATGGAATTAAATTTTGTGTAAAATAATGGTTTTACGCCTTAGATTCATGTACCCATCCTTAAAACTCTTTTACGGATAAGACTTAAATGAGGTTGGGTACACTAAGGAGATATGAAGGATAAAAGAAAGATTAAAATGAATCAAAAGGCTAAAGAATTTGGATAAGACTAGGGGATGTTAAATCGTAGAAAAGCCGATGATGATAATATGGTCAATTAATTTATCTACTGTGGAATACTAGAATAAATAATTAGAAACAAATTGGGAAAGAAGAAAAATTCAGATGTAAGAAATACATATAAAAAAAAAATAAAAAAAAATATAATGATGATGATAAAATAAATAACTAAATAAATAAAGATAAAATAATAATATAAATATAAATCACTACTGAAAATAACTTTTGGGAAAATTTAAGGTGTGGACCAATCTACTTGAGAGGCTAGTAATAGTGAAAGGAATAGTAATGATGGAGATTAGAATATTCTTGGTTTAAAAGGATCATTTAGGGATGAAATATGTAACATTAGACTGGAACTAGATGATTTCAGGATTGTCCTCGTGGAGATAGACAATTCATTTTTGTTAAATACCAAAAGGTTGTAGAAAATACAATGAGTATTGATTTTCAAACTTCATGAAAATATTTTTATACCACGATTGAGATTGGTTTAAAATAAAAGTAAATGCAAATTTCTATTAAAAGAATTTCAAGGTTTTGTGTGTGACATGCCGATGTTTTTAAAAGTGGAAAAGGAAAATTATTTTAAAGTTTTTAAATAGTCAGTTACCCATAGGATGGTCCACCTAGGCTGTAGTTGTTAACTCATTCGTCGAATTTTTGAATAAACGATTAATCTACCAATTTATATCAGTGAATATTAGTAAATAAAGACTTAAATTGCTCAAAAATCCTTAGTAGACACATTTGATGAAAGGTTTGATATGAGATAACTAGTGTTGTAGACCATTATTATAAATGAACCCACTGAAATAAATTCTTTCTTAAGAAAAAGAGATATGACATCAATAAAAGAAATGAATTTATTAAGGTAGAAATTAACTTGGTATAAGAGATACAAATTAGTGAAACTTTGAAAGAGGTATATTAAGAATTGAAATTTTAATACTATGCCTTTTAGACTACAAGGAATTGTGACAAATCAGAACTAGAGGAAAATTACTATTTAAATCTGAACCTTCGGATAGTTTACTTGATCAAAAGAGAATTATTTAAATTTTAAGAAATCCTTTGGAGTTAATAATAAGGTAAGACTTAACTTGTGACTTGAATTGAAAAATTGGAAAATGAATGAATTCCTTGTATCTGGTATGACTAATTGGTATTGTGATTATGTATAACTGATGAAAGGAAAATTTCATGAAGAAATTTCCAAGGAAAACTGAACCTATGTGGCTATGGTGATGATTGTTTTGCATTGAATAATATAAATATAATTAGATTCGATTGTGGGATTGGAATATAATTGTGATTTGAGGGGGCTACTGGATTAAGATATGATCTTTGGTTGGAATTGGTTTTAATGATGTCATAATGTGTAATCGCATGAATTTGATAAAGAGAAGAATAAATCTAATGAAAAGAAACTAGTGAAATGAACCGTGAGGTGATTGATAAGAATTTTGACATGTCAGCGGAAGGAGGAAAGACCTGAACTAAGTCAAATCTAGACAATCACATCATGTGGCCTTGTGCTAACCTGAGAAACTAGAGTTGATAAGGTTAAAGGAATAAATTAAAGGAAGTTATAGATACCTTGCTAGACTTAAATAAGAGAGATTAACGAACTAAAGACAGGTGAGATAGATAAGTTGATATTATATTTTAAAACTTTGATGAAAAGCGAAATAATTTGTTTATGTATTATAGATACTAATTAGAGATTTGTTATTAATTCATAATTAAGGCATGAACTGAAGTCTCATATAGAAATGAATAAATTATTTAGTTGACATAGAATTTGACGCCTATTTATTTGATGTACCATTTGGATGGTAAGGTAACATAAAGTTGGAACATAAGAAATTTCATTTAAGACTTTTATATATTGATAGGTATTAGGTAAAATGTAAATAGTTGGGGTAAGTAATAAATGTTAGGATGAAATATTGTTAATGAGATAAATTACTATTAATGATTAATAGTAGATGGAATAATTAAAAAGTATGCTTCAATATTCTTGGGAAGAATTAGTAAGCAACATACGTGAAATAGAGGATTGAAAAGCAAAAGATGTAGTATAGAAGGCAACTTTTAATGATACATGTTAAGATAATTTAAGGAATAAGTGGTAGATGTAAGTAAGGCGATTAAATAGAAAATGTGGGAATCCATATAGAGTAAGAAAACTAATAGTGCAGGGATGTCCTTAGTAAATGAGCTATTTAAATAATTGCGCTAGTGTACCATAAAAATATTATAAGAATACAACTTGTATAAAAAGAACCGATAGAGTGAGTTCGAATAACCCTGCGATATTATAGACAACGAAAATTACAAGAGAATTTTTTTGAAAATTTTGGATTAAAATAACAGTTTTGCAACCTTGATTAGTAAACGATTTAGTCGTAACATATATAAATTAAATGAATCAATTCTTATTATACATAAATTGAATTTTACATTGTTTTGCTTTTGTAAATATTATTACTATTACGCATTTATTGCACAACTCAGTTAATTAAAAGATATTGAATTAAAGACCGATTTTCTAAAGATTTCAGTAACTGTTCGATGATAGTATTGGAGATTTCGGAAATAAAGTTTCTTATAAGCTTCAACTAGGTGGTACTATATAAATTGAATGAAATTTTATTCTAAATATAATAATTGGCGGTAGAAGTACAATCAGAATACCCCACTCGCTGCCTTTCTTCGATCTGTATTTTCGCTTTTGAGCTGTCTCCTTGGTATTGGAAGCCATTTCTTGTAACTTTAAACTTTCCCGTGCGTCCTTTCATATTCTTTCCCACTAGATTCAATTCGAGGACGAATTGTCTTAAGGGGGGGAGATTGAAATACCCCGAATTTTTATTTTCAAAACATTTTCCAATTTAATTTAACGAACCGACAGCCTGGAAATTGCTATTAATATTTTAGTGCGAATACTATGAGAAATCGAATCGAAAACCGATTGAAAAAGCCGAAACCGGTTGAAAATCGAAGATTTGGGCCGAATCGAACCGAATCGAACCGGTTCGACCCAAACCATCTAGAAACATCCTTTTCCCTTTATCTTCAACGCCTATCTCCTTCACTCTCACCATTTCTATGCCACCTCCAGCCCACCACCACCACCACACCTCCCTCTCTTCTTCTTTTTCTTCTTCTTTTTTCTTCTTCTTCTTTCTTTCCTTTTTCTTTCTTTCTTTCCCTTTTCTTCTTCCCTGCAACTGGGTCTGCGTCACTGCCAGCGACTGCAGCAGCTCCAGCAAGCCTCTGACCACCGGATTGCGCCTCTGCCGCCGCTCCAGGCGTGCCTCCGACCACCGACAGCCACTGCTCTCCGATCCGGCACACGTGGCAATTTCCACTAGCAGAAATTCAACAAAAAAAATATATTGGGGTATAAATTAATTTAATATATTTTAGTTAATGATTTAATTTTATTATGATAGTTACTTAAATTTAGTTAGTTTACTTTTAATAATTTAGTGACTTAGTTAATGTAGTAAAATTAGTTAATTAAATTAATTTTATTATTTGAAGTTATTAATTTAGTATATTAGTTAATGAAATTAATTTTATTACTTGTAGTCAATTAGTTTAGTTAAGTTCATGTTAGTAACGCTAGTTAATTCAATTAATTTTATTATTTGTAGTTAATTAATTTGGTTAATTTAATTTGATAATTGTGAGTAGTTAACAGTGTTATAATTTTAGTGTTGATTTAATTAAGGTAGTTTAATATAATGTTAGTGTAATGTATAATTTGGATTGTGTGGTGATGTTGAGATTAAAGGAGGATGGGAAAATGTTGTTTGATTAATTGCCGATGGATGGGCCGTATGGATTGAATAATTGTGAACTTGTTGATATTTTAGCAGGTAGATAGTCTAAATTTTAGGGGAGATGCTGCCGAAATTTCGGTAGAAAATAAATTAATATAGAAATTAAATTACTTAATAGAGATTAAATTATTTATAGAAATTAAAAATATAGAATAAGATTATTAGAGTGATAAATAAAAGGAAACCCAATATCTGTATCTATAAACTAATATATATAGTTTAAATTAATAAATGAATTAAATGATGCCAAAACTAGTAAACGAATATAAATAGAATCTTCAAATTTAAAATTCTTACTTAGAATTCTATTGTTTATTATAGAGGGTTTATAAAATTTCGAAATGCGAGGACGAAAGCTGGAAGCATGGAGTGATAAAAGACAGTCCTTTTAAAGGACAATAAAGAATGTGAGTAGTGTTAGATAATTCGCTTCATCCGCCTGCATGCATGCATTCACGGCTAAATGTTATCATGCATTATTTTATTGAAGTGCCATATTATGATGCACTATTTGTTGATAGTAAAAATTGTTTGATTACTGTGCTATGAATATACTGTGCCTTGTTTGTGTGGAATTGGGATGAAGTGGACCACCATGGGTTTGTGAGGACGGTCTGTGATATGGATCCTGAATATGATATGATATTGACCGTCGGCCGGGAAAATGGGAGATCGGCGCCCCCGTGTGCACCTGATGATATGGATTGTATGGAAAACCACAGGATGGCTTCTTGTTGTTGCGCACCTGATAATCTAGATTGATTGTAGCCCGCAGGGTGGCCTCCTGTTGTGAGCACTTGATGATCTAGATTGGATGGAGACCACCGGTTGCCTCCTGTGGGTATGGAAAAGAAAAGAGAGAATAGAAAAACAATGAGAGGACTGGTCAGTGAGGATTAGACCAGTTGGCCGTATGGGGGATCGGCTCCCCGGTGCACATGTATGAGAGGGCGAGCCATGTGTGAGGACGGCTCGTTGGGGTTTCAGGTGGTGCCACTGACTAATTTCCACGTGATGTGATTATATGAAGGTGATGATACTTGTGATTGCTGCTGTATTGCCATTTGTGTGACAAACTGCATGATCATATAATTAAACGGTAACTAGATAAAAATATTTAGCTTCTGTGTGATTGTGTGGGGTGAGAGGGTTATCTAACCCTACTCATTGAGTTTGGCGCTCACCCCTGCCTACTATTTTTTTTTCAGGTAATAGAAAGAAATAAAAGCCTTGTGGAGTTGAGACACTTATTGTAGAAGACTTTTAATGATAGAAATAACGATGTAAATATAAAGGTAGAGTTCCGCAATTGTATTCCAGTTGGGTTGTAAATAAATAGTAAAAGTCCATATTAAATATATGAACTGCATTTTGAGTTAATGGGCCTGAATCTATAATTATGAATAGAAGGTGAGATTTAAATAAGTTAGGCTTACTACAGGCTTCGGGGGCCTTAAGCCCACCCAGGTCCTAGGGCCGGTCCGGTCCATGGAAATGGGTCGTGACACATACCCCTTCAAATGCCTTTGAATAGGCTTTATCGAACTACGTTGGCTTTGATTTCTCATTCAAACGAGAGTACGTAGGCACGTTCGGGATTTAACCCCGAGCGGTAAGTCGAAATCACCAAAACACTTTACTGGTCCAATTGCATCAATTTACCTTGCAAAACATTTACACTTAGGTTAGTTAATCAGCATGACATAGTCTCGGGACCCACCTCAGGTTCGTAGATTGTGCCTTAAACTTTGGGGTAATTAATCTAGACTTAGGTTAATTAAAATTGGAGTCATTTAGGGTTCTTTCTTAGTTTTCCCTTATAAAAATAAACTAGGTGGCGACTTCATAAAACACACATGTGAGAATACCTCATTCTAGCACAATTTTGCCTTCGGGGAGGGTTCACAGTATTCATGGTTGAAAAACTTGTAGATGCAATAATGGCTGCCAGAACTAATTAATCTTGACAAAGCCAAAAATCATAATCTGGATTGACAACTTCCTTATCACCGTCCTTAATTATAGCAGGAGGATAAGGAAAAGTGCGATTAACATAACCCAGAAGGTTATGACCACGAAGAACGGGCAAGATTTGAGCCCTCCATGTTGGATAGTTTGTAGAAGAAAGTTTGAGAGGAAACTGTGATCCATTCATAGTAATCAAGGTTTTCCCAGAGGAATGAACTGTGTTGGATGTGGAGGCCATAACAATTCAAAGTATAAAAGCGAAAGAGAACTTTCCCAAAGAAGAAGAGAAAAGGATCGGAAAAAAAAAAAACTAAGAAGAGTTTTTAATGCTCTGATACCATCTCGAACAATACAGAATTGATGAAGAGGAGTTGTTTTTGTATTGATACTGTAGGCTATTCTTATAATACAAGTGGTTACAGCAGATCAGGGCTAAGCATTAATCTAGGAAATACAAATACAAATTCAAAGTATAACAAACTCTTATCTTTTGACAGCTGGCTTAACACTGCTTACCTTGCTAGTACAGAGTTGTGCGGTCTCGGTTTTGTTGTGAGAAATGCTCATGGGGCTGTGATGGCTTGTGGAATTAAACAATTCTCTAACAAGCTGGAGGTTCATGAAGTTGAGACTGTGGTGTTTGCCTTGGAGTCAGCTGCAACCTTATCCTTCCAGAATATTGTTGTTGAGAAGGACTGCCTCCTCCTTGCTCGTCAATTTGGCCAAAGGAGCTTCCCTCCAACTGAATGGGGAAATCGCCCTTTTAATATCCGTTCTTTAGCTTCTAGTTTCGATTCTTTTTCTTCGTCCTATGTTCGTCATTCTGCTAATGTTGTGGCTCACCAATTAGCTCAGATAGCGTTGATTCATACTGAGTCTGAGTGGGTATGGGTTGAAGAGTGGCCACAAATTATTGCCTCTTTGATTCTAGCAGATTCTGGTGCTTAATTTTATAAAGTTCAATTTTCATTCTCAAATATATATATATATATATATAAGAATGTTAAATCTATATCTATACTATATATAAAAGTGAGAATGAGTGGAATAATGATTTTCTATATTATCTTTATAAAATATAAGATAATCTAAAATAACTTTAGTCATAGTCAATTAAAAAATTTTAACATAAAAATATATATAATATCTCTATAATTTGATTGGATTTTTTTAATAGATAAATACATATAGATAATTAAGCATTTGAAATTTAAAATTTTACTGTTATTATCTTATTATATCTAATTATGTTTTATTTCATTATATTATTATATAAATTATTAATAATAATTTAATAATTTTAATAATTTATTATTATTAATTATTTTATTTTATTTACTATTATTATAATTTATCTTCAACATTATTATTTTAAATGAAAATGTGAGGCATTTAAAACTTTAACTTTTTCGAATTTATTTTAAATAAATATATCTAGATAATTAAGTTTTGATTTAAAAAGGTTATGGTTAAATTTCTTCAATTACAAATTGCAATCTAATTTGGTTGGCCAAAAAATAAGATAAAAAATATTATTTTTAAACATTTCGAATTTGATTAATTATATTGATATCTTATTTAATTTAAATCCTATTCTTTTTATTAAGGAATATAATTTTATTAATAAATTTTTTAAATGATTTAATGATTTTGATTGGCTAAAAAATAAAATAAAAATTATTATTTATAAATATTTAATTTAATTTATTAGATTAGTTTCTTATTCTATTGTTAAAGTATATTTATTTATTAAAAGAGATTATAGTGAAAGTTATTAACAAAACATGTAAGTCAATTATAAAACGTAAAATAAATATATATGATGACTTTTATAAATCAATTTGGTATTTAAACAAAAAATAAAATAACTAGCATATAATAAAAACTATATAAACCGGTTGTTGAAGAGAATATAAATGACATATTTCATATTTAAATTGTCATTTTAAAGAGAGAAACAAATATATCAATTTTTTTCAATGAGATATTACAGCGCAAGACATATAACTAAAAAATATATTTTACTGTATATATAAAAACCACTATATTTATTGCAATCTAAATAAGAATTTATATTTTAATTATATAAATAAAAAGGCTAAACAAGTATAAAAAACGAGCATATAACAAAGATAGTTAACGTGAAACTAGTTATCTTAATAGTTAGATTAGTGGTGGAATAAAGGAGAAAAAAATAATGTGATAATAAAATGAGATCTTGATTGTCTTAAATATGAAATGTTTTAAATTTTCATGTAAATACATCTTTTAGATTTGCAAAATATTTAATAATGACAGGAGAGAAGCAAGAGTTTAAAATTAAAAGGAGTGAAGTAGTAAATACAAATGTTATGGGAGGCAAATGGTTAAAGCACTATAGAAAATTTTGAAAGGATCATTGATTTGAATATAGTCTATGCTTCAATCTCCTGTTTCACATCATTTTATTATGGCACTTTTACCGTTAATCAATGGTAGAGTAAATTGATAATAAAGAGGAAAAACAAATTGTGTGTAATAAAAAGATGCAAAATTTAGGGTAATTTAATTTGCGAAAAAATAATTAATTCGTCTCTGAAGTTTTACAAAATTAATTAATTCATCATTGCATTTTTCTATATTAGATATTTAGTTCATAAGGTTTGATTCTGTCTTATTAAATGGTCCTTTTATCTAATTTTTCTGATTTTGCCGTTAAATGTATCATAAAATACTAAAATACCCTCTCAATTAGAAAAAATTAAAGCCACCTCTTCTTCTCCTGTAACTCTTCAAATCTCAATATCTTCAACTATATAAACTCAAAAAAAAAAAAATTAAAAATCATTAAAAAATAAATACCCATTTGATTTCTTCCTCTTCCAATGCTTTTGAGACTTTCGGAGCATGGATAAATACTTGCTTTTGATATTTGAAGGCTCTAAGCTAATGGGCCTATCTATTTCTTTATTTTCTTTGTAACCAAACGGTATAATCATGCTTCTTCGTTAAATTTCTTGATGATTTTTTTTATAAGAGGGATTATTGAAATTCTGGTTCTTTTTCTTGTTGAATTCGAGGGATTGTTTTATGGGAAAATAATAATTGGGTCCTTAAGTTTTGACCTAATTAACACTTCAGAACCTCAATTTTCGAAAATTAACATGGAGGTCCCTAAATTTTAATTCTGTCAACAAAAACGTCCTTCCTTCCAAAATCAACACTTTTTTCTGTCAAATAAATGTGAAATTCTGAAAATACCATCACTTAAAAGAACCAATTAAGCTTCACCGCCATCAATGGCGTATTAACACCAATAAAGCACCATCTCCGAATCTTCTCTGGAGAACCTAAACTAAAACTCAAACCAAGAAGCCCATAAAAAACGCCATAATCCAATAATTCATGTCCTACTTTTAATCCCACCAAATCCAAGACTTAATCTCAAATTTTGAGAGAGAATCGAAGAAATAAAGGAGAAAGAAGAAGAAGGTGATAGAAAAAATATGTGCATAAATACTAGCCTTAGTAATGGTGGCGGTGGTAGTTATTGTTGTGATATTGCTTGCGGCAGCATAATGATAGTGATTATTTATATCCAAAGAAGCCAATCATATTAATTAGACGCAAGAACCATCCTAATCTTTTCCCTCCTCTTCATTGCTATTAAATATCCCAGATTTACCAACCTTTGAGTATGATTTTGATGAAGATAATTCAAATCGGACGGTAGCGGACGTTGCTACCGATGCATCGATAGAGCTATTACAGTTTTAATGATCTCTATCTTTTTGTTTTTTTTTTCCAATGATCTTGACACCTCCATCTCTCTAATCGTCACGATGGACATACCTACTAACTCTACTCAGTAAAGCATGCCTATGAATGTGTCTTCTATGATGAGCGCTCCATTCTTTGTCCAACGCCGGCAACAAACTTCTTCTTATAGTTTAACCTCACTTAAAAATTATTTTTATTTTTAAGTGAGGGTATTTTTGGAATTCTATATTTATTTAATGGAAAAAGGTGTTAATTTGGACGGAAGGATGTTTCTATTGAAAGAAATAAAATTTAGGGACCTTGATGCGGATGAGGTTCTGAAGTGTTAATTAGACCAAAACTTAGGGATCAGATTATTATTTTCCCTTGTTTTAATTTAAGCAAGGAGAAGGTGAAGTCTCTTCTTTTGAGAGTTTGAGTTAGATTTGATTTACCAGTAGTAGTTGTATATAGTCTTTTCTATTTGATATTTTGGTAGTTTAGATTTTCCAAAAGCACACTGGCCTAGCCAACACAAATCTTTCCTCAAATCTTTCTCATCCCACTGACACAACAGACCCGTGCCGGTCACCTTTCCAGCTCCAAGAACATATACTCGTTCTTTTTCTAGAGTCCTAGAGATGAGTCACTGTCGTCTCTAGCACTTTTGAAAGAGAGAAAGGCTACAGTAAAGTAAGAGTTTTATTTGCATCCATCATCGTTTGCCTACACCAAAAGGAAGCAAGTTATCGAAGCTGTGGACTCTTTTTTTATTCCACTAAGTAAGAAAAATGAAGTTTAAGGGTAACATTAGTCATTTTAAAATAACCCTCTCTCCTCTCTCTTGCTTTTTACTTTTATTTAACGGAAAAAAACATTTAATTTCAGACGGAAGAACTATTTAATGAGATGAAATCAAATTTTGGAGACTAAATACCTAATACAAAAAAATAAAAGGACGAGTTAATTAATTTTATAAAACCTCTGGGACGAAATAATTATTTTTCCTTAATTTATTAGCCTTTTTTTGTAGTCAAACTCATATGAAAAAAAAGAAAGAAAGTTTGTTTTATCCAATGAGATTCCTTTAATTAGCAAGAGTGATAATTCTCATTTTTCATATATATATATATATATATATATACTTGAATGTATGAGATGGATATTTATTTATGGAAATATTATAACCTTGTTTTTGTAGTTTCTCAAAAATTACTACTTTGTCTCTATTTGAAAAAAATAGACTACTTTATTTTTATATTTTTCTCCTTTTATACATTATTATCCTTCTGCCAAAAAAATTGAGATATTTTATCATTAAGGCCATGTTTGGTATGGTGCAATCAACAATGTAATGGAATGGGAAGTACATTACATGATTGATTACATTGTTTGGTTAGATTTTTTTTTTGTTAATACTGTAATGTAATTGAAATTAAATATGTAATTTTCATTACTTAAATTGATGTAATATCCATTACATAAAAAAATATATGTATTTTCTATTACATCAAGCACATGTAGTACCAATTATATCAAGTCACTCTAATTAAAACTTTACCACCTACCACAATCGCTCGACCACCACCACCACTCCACCTCCACCACCGTTGCTCTATCACTACCACCATCACCACTGTACCACAACCACCACCACCATCACCATCAGTCCACCACCATCGCTACTGCTATCACCACCATCTCAACCACTCTACTATGACAACCACAATTGCCATTATTGCACCACCATTCCTACCACATAATAAAAATTATATTTTAGTGTTTAATATGTAATACTCGATAAAAATTATATTTTATTCTTTTATTTAATTATAGGAATTGGAAGAATAGAATGAAAAGGCATTAAAATATCAAAATGCACATAATGTTATATTGTAATTTAATTTATTCAACAAAAATATATAAAATTAATTTCTAATGACTTTAACTTGTATTTTGTTATATTACTTTTTGTTTTAGGTTACCTTCTTTTAATTTCTTAGTTCAAATAAATTTATAAATCTAAATGGTCTTTAATAGCTTAATATAGTGAATAGCTTTTGATTCAAATGTTTCTTTTGTATTAGTAATGATGTGGTGGTGGTGGAGTCATACTTGAGATGGGGGTGGTGGTAGAGTAGTGTTGGTGGTGGTGTGATTAGTGGTAGTGTGATTAGTGGTAGTATGCTAATTACATTACATATTTTAAAATAAACATAAAAAATGAATAATGATTATATTCTATAAATTTTCTCAATTAAATTACCAAATATAGAAATGAAATCTTATTAAATTTCATTACACTGCATTTTTCATTTCATTACATTTTTTATTATATTATATTGTATTACATCAAACCAAATATAATCTAAGTGATTTGTGAAAATGCACAAGTAACCTTAATTTCTCTATATTCTTAAACCTTCTTCTCCAATAATAAAAATTTCATAAAAGCTTGAGCCACTAATGGAGATGAAGGTTACAATTAATGGTGGGGGTTAAGTAGCAATGATGGATTTTAATGATGAAAATGGTAAAGATTTAAGTATGAGTAGATTTTAAGGGTATTTATCTCTTTTTATAAGGTACTTAACGACAAAAGTTGGATTTTTAGGTAAAAAGGCAATACTGTGTGGTGACGACCCGATACGGGAAAGTGGCCCGATGAGGCAGGGAGTGACGCCGAGGTAAGAAACTTGACCAGTGAATGGCTCCTGACGGGCTTTTAGGGTGGTGAGGGTACTTAGGGCATAGAATGCGGAGCATAAAAATAAATTGAATCTCACATAAAAAATGAAGAAACTAATAACTAGTGATGTCTTTTGAAGGAATGATCTAAAGAGTTGAAAGAATTTTGGAGTTAGTATGCTTACTTGAGAGAAATCGTATTTCTCAAGTTTTTTCTATATTTGAATTACTTTATGACTTTAATTTTTTATCTTTTATGGTTGAATGATATCGAGGTTAGTTTTTATACGTTGTATTTAACTAAAGATGCGCTAATCATCAGTTTAATTGAAATAAAACTAAATTAATTTAATAGAAACATAAAATTCTTTAAAACGTGCACACCAAGGCATAGCATCATGGTAAGTATATATATGGTCTGACATTTGGTCCAAGTTTGAATCCCCCATCCCCAATACTAAAAAAAAAAAAAAAAAATCTTTAAATGTAAATCAAATCAAGCTATATATAGTTCTGAAGCAAAAAAAAAAAAAAAAAGAATATATATATATAAGAATCTGACTTACTTGACACTCTTTCCATCAAACATTCCTATTTCTCTTTTTTTACAAAATTTTGAATTGTACCTTATTTTTTGAAATTTTGATTGATGATTCTTTTAAAAGTTTTTATAGTAATAATAATTAATCTAAAATTATTGAATTATAAAAATTTAAACGTTTTTAATTTTTAATTTAAAAATTTAAAAGTTTTAATTTTTTTTATCTAGATCTATATATATATATATATATATATATATATATATATATATATATAAATATATATATATATATATATTTATAAATACCTTCTAGTTTCAATGATTTTTTTCACAATGGTTTTCTTCATATTGTTTTGTTGTTTCTTTGGATTATTTTATTTCTTCACAATGATTTTCACTGTACTAGCAACTTCAATCGATATATATCACACCTCTTCTTCTTCAATTAAATATAATAAATTGTATGATATAGAGTATGTTAGTAATAGATTTTTTTTCTTTACCTATGTAATTTTTATGCTTATGAATGAAATATCATTATTTATTAATTTATTGATTTATTTATTTATTATTATTATTATTTTATCATTTCTTTTATTTGTTTTGCTTACTAGTAGGAGATTATTATTATTTACATAAATGATTTAAAAGAAAAAAAATAAAATATTAAATTCAATATATACATTTAAAATAACAAAGAGAGAATTCTAATAAATTAAAAAATATATATTTACTAAATTGGAAATGAATATATTTAATAAATTAAAAATAAAATTTAGATACCATTTATATTTAAAATGATATTTTTATCCTTTAAGTTTTATTTTTATTATTTAAATATTAAAAATTATATCTAATAATCATATTTTAAAATTAATATTCATTTAGAATAATTGTCTATATCTGTATTTCAATTTTAAATTTTGAACTTTTTTTATTTTTTATTAGATCACTTAATATACTTTTTTTAACTCTAAAATTTAAACTTATTACTCATTTAAAATAATTATCTAATTTATATTTGAAGTTTGAATATTTTTAATTTTATTTTATGTCCATTTATTTATAATGATTATCAGTTTTTATATCTATATATTGCAAAAAGATGTCATAACTTTTTATGTTATGGTTTTAAACTGACGCTCAATTCATTGATGTGAGCTAGTGATTTTTTGCTGAATCTTTTGACTTTCACAAAACTGGTTTCTTTCCCTTTTTCTCCTATGTAACTTGATATTGCAAGAAAATGAAGTGAAAGGAAGAATTAACTGGGAATTTGAATTTCATTTCATTTCCTCTGCATTCCATTTGTAGGCTTGTGACCATAATTTCTGCACTAGTTACTTTCAAGAATTTTTTCCCCACTGATCAAAGCAGGAAAAAAAAAAAAAATCAAAATTTCAAATATCCCGTTGGATTAATTTTGGCCAATTTGATTTAGTTGCTTAGATTATTGGAAATAAAAGTTTAAAAATTTCACAAAAATTTTTAAGATTTTTTTTAAATAACTAAATAAAATTTATCGATTATAAAATATTTAGAAATAAATATCATTTCAAGGTAACTCAAGTTATGTAAATGTGAAAATATTAAAAAATTATATTCTTTCAAATTGGAACTCAAAAATAAGAAATAATAAAATTAACATTTGTTTAAATTGAAAAATTATATTTCATTCATAATTTCAGAAACTAATAAATAAAACAATATTTATTGTAGAAAATAGAAATTAACTATCCAAATAATGAAACACCCTCTGACTCTTGTTGTTTTTGTCTCTCAATAGAAATACATAAAACGCAGCCTACAATTATTTTTTAAAGCATAAAAGCTATATATAGAGAAGTTACTTAAAAACTTGTTTTCTTATTTCTATATATGTCGACTCATCTGACTCAAATTTTACTCTATCGATATCGCAACTAACACATGTTGGAGGCTAGGGATGATAATTTAACCCGACCAACAGATACCCGATCCGATTGTACCTTATTTTTGTGGGTTTGAGTAGTGTATAAACGGGTTTTGGATAGTGAATTTTGTACCTATATCGAACTCGGGATTAGGGGGTGAGTACCCGCTGCTCGTTTGATTTAAAGCAAAATATTAATGATGAATGGTGGAATTAAATCCAAGACCTCGTGTAGTAATAAAGGTTACTACCAAACTGCTTGAGATATTTGAATAAGTAATACACATTATTATATAATATATGATTATTTGTAACTTAAAATTATTTATATTTTTCAATTTTTATTAATGAATACTAGATGGTAATATAATTTTTTTCATAAGTAAATTTTAATAAAATTACATATATTAAATTATAATATCTTAATGATTTGAATTTAGTTTTTTTTACATAAATATATCAAAGAAAATTATATATATAATATTTGTGTCTTGGTAATTTAATTGAATTTTTGTAGTTTGGTAATTATCAAATTTAATAAAAATTAAGAAAATTTATTAATTGAAAAGAATGTTAAGTAAAAATCAAATTGATTTATAAAAATCATCGTATAGCTTCTATTATACATTTTATAATTAATTGACATGTTTTGTTAGTAACTTTCATTATAATCTCTTGTAGTAAATAAATATACTTTAACAATAGAATAAGAAATCAATCTAATAATTAAATTATATATTTATAAATAACAATAAATTTTTATTTTTTTAGCCAATCAAAATTATGAAGGCATTTAACAAATTATTAATAAAATTATATTCTTTGAATTATATAAGATTTATATATAACTAATCAAATCTGAGATGGTTAAAAATAATAATTTTTTTATCTTATTTTTGGCCAACCAAATTAGAGAGCAATTTATAATTAAAGAAATTTAACCATACTCTTTTTAAATCAAAATCTGAATCATCTAGATACATTTATTTAAAAGAAATTAAAATAAGTGAAAATTTTCAAATGCCTCATATTTACATATATTATTTAAAATAATAACATTGAAGCTAAATTATAAATTATAATAATGAAATAAATTATTAAAAATTCTTAAGTTATTCTTAATAATTTACATAATAATATAATATAATATAATATAATTAGACATAATAATTGTAAAAATTTAAAATTTTGAAATACTTAATTATTATATTTATCTATTAAAAAAATAAAAAAATTCAATCAAATTATAGAAATATTATATATATTTTTAGATTAAAATTTTTTAATTGACTAAAACCAAAGTCATTTTAGGATATTTTAAATTTCACAAAGACAATATCGACAATGTCGTTTTCTCCTCTTTTCTACCTTTATATATAGTATAGATAGATGCAGATATAAATATAGATAGATAGATAAATAGATTATTATAACTATTAATTAAAAGGCTGTAATTATATTTTAATATAATAATAATAATAATAATAATAATAATTTTTTTACTACCAAATGACGTAGTTTTGTTGTAGGATGTTTAAATGAATCCACAAACAAAATTACGTTGTTTTGCTCCAAACAAAATAAAAATCCTCTTGACTCAACTTGTTCTCCCTAGGCCGCTTATTCTCTCCTTCTATGGTTCTACCCATTCAAAGTCCTATTGCTTTTCTACCCCTTCCTGTTGCTTCAGTGCGTAGCCGTCGTCTCCGCAGTAGTCCTACTCTTCAACTGTAGTACCAGTGCCAGGTCCACCATTTGCATTCTTGATTTTTTTATTTCGATCTCCATTTATTTATTTTTTGTTCTCCTTCGTCCCTTTTCCTTTTTCTTTTTTTTTTTTTTTGTATAAATAAATATAAACAAAGAGGAATCGTTGAATATATTTTTGAATTAATTTGTGGGTTCAGCCGAGAAATATATGTTTATTTTTTATTTTCTTTTCATTTGCGGGTTTTGTTCATATTTTATTTGTTTATTCTTCATCTAAATGGTTTAATTTTTAGATGAAATTATTATATTTATATCCTAGATAAAAGAGGAGCTCTATTTGTTGAATTTATCTTCAGTTTCTTTCTCCCCAAATTGTAAAAATCTAAATCTTGGAATGTGATTAGGTATTTTCAAGTTCAAAGCTCCTTGTTAAGTTGGATGAAGCTAATTAATTTATTGAATATTGTATATCTTTTTTAAATCAAATGGAGGGACAAAGCCCGCTAGCTACAAACAGACTTCTGCCACAAGACACCAACAGCATCAGCCTGGAGGAATTCTCGGATACATGCAGGAGAAGCAAGCCACAGCTGCATATCCCTAGCAGTGCCAATAGCATCTTTAGCCAAAGCATCCGACACAAAACTAGCCTCTCTAAAAATCTTCACAATTTGGACCTCCCAATCCTTATTCAACAAAGCCATACAAGCCTCCAGCAAATTCTTATATCGAATGCAAACAGCATCCCTTGAGGACAACATACTAACCACCACCTGAGAGTCACATTGCAACTGAATCCGCCTCCAGCCATGAACCCAAGCAATTTTCAAAGCATAGTACACTGCCCACAACTCAGCCTCCACCGCTCAACAGACCCCCAAGAGAAGTCAAAAACCCCAATTGCCAATCACCTTCCAATTTCTAAAAGAAGCTGCATAAGCAGCTAATTCAGGTTGCCTGTGAGCACTACCATCAGTGTTGATAGTTACCCATCCTTCCGGTGCTGGAGACCAACCAATGAACCTTACACAATACACACGACACCCTCGCACCACAGTACAATCATTAATCCAAACTCTATGAACCTCTAAAACCTTATCCTTAAAGAAATTATAGATAAAGCCATGGGAGTCAGGTCTGTCTCAAAAATCCTCCTATTTCTAGCATTCTAGATCTACCATAACCCCATTGCAAAAGCCACACCCCAAGGGCAACCAACAGAACACACAGCCTCCGAAGACAGTTTCTTAAAAAGCCACACCTGGATATTATCTGAATTGAACTGAGAGGACAAACTATGGACATGAAAAGAATACCAAATCTGCTGGGCATTACTACAGTCACGAAGCACATGGAGAACCATTTCACAGTACTGATGACAGAGCCCGAAGCATCATGCAACGTGAAACCCCTTTTAGCACGCTCCACATTACACAAAATTTTACCATGTGCTACCTGCCAAAGAAAGACTCTTTGGGGAACTCTTACCCTCCAAATCAGCTTCCACAGATTAGCATGCAAGGAAACTATGGAATCAGAAAGAAGCTCATAAGCAGACTTAGCGGTGTACAACCCTGAAGAGGAGTAACCCTAGGCCAATTCGTCCTATTGAGAATGATCCTCACAAAGAAACCAAGGTTTTAAAACTATTCAAAACCCACACAGGTAGCTTATCCATCAACCAATCCCAGCACCATCTCGAAGCAGAATCCCAATAGAATTGAATGCTATGATTTTGAGTTGCAGCATCAAGAGGAGTCAAGACATGGTTTACGAATGGGCCACAAGGCAACCAATTGTCCAACCAAAATCTAATTGCCAAGCCACTCTGAACATCACACACAACACCACGCTTCACAACCTCAACACCACTTCTAATGCTTCACTAGGTATGAGAACCCTTAGAACCCCAACTTCTATCCTGAGAAAAATGACCCTAGCAATATTTATTAATAATAGTCTGAGCCTAGAAAGACTGACTATTACTACTGATTCTCCAACCAAGCTTCCTTAACAAGGAAATATTCATAAGCCACAAGTTTTTGATACCCAACCCACCAGCAACCTTAGGAGCTTGAATGGTATGCCAATTAACCAAATGAACCCACTTGGAGCCATCAATCCCTTTCCAAACAAAGTTTCGACAAACCCTCTCCATCTCACCACACAAAGAGGCAAGAAGTAAGCAAGTTTGCATAGTGTAGACGGGAATCGCAGAGCTAATTGTTAGATTTAATTTTTCTATTGTGGGCTTAATATGTAAAATTAAATATGTACAGCAGTTAATTGTAAAGTCAATTTCAAATGTGGTCTTGATTGTGAATAATTGACTATTGAGGTATCAACTGATTATAGATATTAAGTGTAGAGACCATTATATAATTTCTATTTCGTTAAAGGACCGAAATAGGAATTGTACTAACGCTAAAGGTATATAAAGGTCGTGGTCCCCAGAGGAGTTGAACACGATTCAGTTTTACGTTCCTTTCGTACTGCTTCCGCTAAATCGATTCTTCAATTCTCTAGAAGGCTGCAAACCTAATTCTACACATCAAGATCGACCAACAACGATGTCAGGTACGCAACCTTTTTTTATTCAATCTATTTTGTTGAATCTAGTAGTTTGCATGATCTGGGTTATTATGGAATTATTTGAGATTAATTCGTAACAAGTGGTATCAGAGCCTTGTGCATAATTGCTCGATTTTAGATTGATTTTCGTATATATATTTTTTTTTGTTTTCCCTACTGTTTACGGATTGAGGGTTTTGTTTAATAAAAAAAAAAAATTTTTTTTTTTGTTTGTTCTCACTGCTCTTGGAGAATCCGAAGAACAGGTAAGAGGTTTTGAACTAACGCTATTGACGATTAATTGTTCGTTTGGTATTTTGTTTTTTTTTTTTTTTTTTGTTGTCCGGATTTTGTTTAAAAAATAATAAAAAAAAACCTGAAAACCTCCATTGTTGCCGGCGAATTTGCTTTGAAATTGCAGTTTAGGGATTTGTGATTTCAACACGGTTTTGACTCCCTTGGCTGCCGTTCACCGTCCAATGGCAACTAGAGCTTGTCTTCGGTTGGAACTGGTGGTGTTGGCGGCGGAAAAGGGTCTGGAACGGCAGGTGGAGAGAGTTGGCGGTGGTCCTATTGTTTTCATCTCTGATCGTTTTGGTTTTAAGGTTAGGGATGGAAAATTACGGTTAGGTCCCTGGAAAATTTCAGATTAGGCCGTTAATTTTCTATTTTTCGCATTAGGCCCCTAATTTTCTATTTTTTTTCGTATAGACCATGGACATATATTCAATTAAATTAGACCCCGAACTTTATCTATTCAAATTTATTTAGTCCAATTTTATAACTTAGTCTCTAATTTAGTGACTTAAAGACTAGATTATATATATATATATATTATATATATATAATATATATATATATATATATATATATATATATATATTTTGGGCTAAATAATTTTAGATTATTAAATATTTAGACAATCAATTCATTTAATTGCAATTGTTTTGTTTAATTACAATTAAATGAATTAATTTGTCGACTTGAGATTAATTTTGGAGTGATTAAGTCCCTATTGTGTTTGATATTGTTAAAATAAATTGATTTGATCAATAAGTCACCAAGTGACCTCTATTGCTTGAATTGATTTATTTTAGAATATTAGACAAGTGTATTAGAATTTGTTGCGGATAGTTAATCGGCCAAAGGAAGGTTGCTATCTGGCTGAGTTTTGAATACATGTTTGGCAATAAATATGTGATAATTGTTTGATTATTTTCCATGACAATGATATATCGGCCCAAAGGAAGATTTATATTTGTCAGGACTATGTTATCAATATTTGATTGTTGCGTTGAGATACTAATTACAAGTTAATGTTTTACATCTAAAGATGAGAATATTAATGTTGTGTCTGTATCTTATTTCCATTTTTGATCTCTACTTATGTGAATTGTTTCATTTGTGGATTGTGAGCTTATACTTATCTATTTGTTTATTTTCTCTGATGTCAGCTAACATGTCATTTAATCCTGCATTGTGTCCCTAAACTTGAGGGATCAAATTTTGAGTCTTGGAAATCAGACATTATGATCTTTCTGGGCTGTATGGATTGGATCTTGCATTCAGGATGGATGAACCTGCTCCTCTTACTGATACGAGCACTGATGCTCAAAGGGTTCAGTATGAGAAGTGGGAGCGTTCTAATCGCTTAGGTCTGATGATCATGTAGAAAGGAGTCCCAGAACTGTTCGAGACTCTGTCTCAGCTGAAAAGAAACAATGCTCAAAACTATCTTGCCGAGCTGGAGATGGGCTTATGTCAAGAATGACAAAGCCGAAGTGGGAACACTTTTAGGAAAATTAACCTCCATGAAGTTTGCTGGCAATGGTGGTGTTCGGGAGCATATTCTTAGCATGTCTCAGATTGCAAAGAGACTGAAGGCGCTGGGGTATGGCTTTACCAGATGACCTTTTAGTCCATTTGGTTATGAATTCTCTTCCTTCTCAGTATGGACAAATTAGGACTTCCTATAATTGTCAGCCGAATAAATGGACTCTTACGAGCTCATTTCTCATTGTGTTGATGAGGAGGAAAATATGAATTCTAACAAAAGAGAGAGTGCTCATTTTGTTTCTTCAGCTGGGAAGGGCAAGAACAAGAAAAGAAAGAGGCCTTCTGCAAAGACTGTTGAAAGGCTATTGAGAAACCTGCTGCTGCTACTGCTGTAGATCCAGTACAAAAGAAGCCTTATGTGCCAAAATGCTTCTTTTGTGGAAAGACGGATCACTTGAGAAAGGACTGTCCTAAATTTGCTAATTGGCTTGCAAAGAGGGGGTAAGTACCTTGTTTTAGTCTATTGTGAAGTTAATTTAACTTCAGCTCCTAAAAACACTTATTGGATGGATTCTGGTGCTACCGCTTATATAAGTGTTTCATTGCAGGGCTGCCTCAACTACAGAAAGCCAACTGACGGTGAAAGATACGTCTATGTAGGAAATGGCGATCCGATTGAAGTAGAGGCAATTGGACATTTTAGATTATGTTTAAGTACTGGTTATTTTTTGGATCTTATAGATACTTTTGTTATTCCTTCTTTTAGAAGGAATTTGATTTCTGTTTCCTTTTTGGACAAATCTGGTTTTCATTGTTCTTTTGGAGACAGTGTATTTACTTTATCTATGAATTCAAAAGTTTTGGGTACTGGTTGCTTGAATGAATGTGATAATCTATATATGTTAGACATTGATACTAGTTATCATGAATCCCTGCATGTTACTACAAGAGGTACCAAAAGAAAGTTGAATATTGATAACTCAGCTGTACTTTGGCATAGACGTTTGGGTCATGTAAATCAAGAATTGAGCGTCTTGTTTCTGATGGTATCTTAGATACACTTGATTACACAGGTTTGGATTCTTGTATTGAGTGTATTAAAGGAAAACAGACTAAACAAAAGAGACTAGGTGCCATTCGGTCATCCAATGTTTTAGAACTGATTCATACAGATATTTGCGGTCCATTCCATATTGCAGCTAGAAATGGCCAAAGATATTTTATATCATTCATTGATGACTATTCTCGTTATGGTCTTATATCTCATTCATGAAAAATCTGAGTCTTTGGACGTGTTTAAATCTTATAAAGCCGAAGTTGAAAATCAACTAGGAAAGAAGATTAAATCTGTTCGATCTGACCGTGGTGGTGAATATTAGGTAAATATGACGGTTTAGGCGAACAACGTCCAGGACCTTTTGCGCTTTTCCTACAGGAATGTGGAATTGTCCCTCAATATACAATGCCTGGTACTCCCAGCATGAATGGTGTATCTGAGAGACGTAATAGGACTCTTATGGATATGGTAAGGAGTATGATTAGTCATTCTACTTTACCAGAGTCTCTGTGGGGTGAAGCGTTAAAGACAGCAGCTTATCTTCTCAATAGGATTCCATCTAAAGCAGTTGCTAAAACACCTTATGAACTTTGGACTGGACGTAAGCCTAGTCTAAAGCATCTTCATGTTTGGGGATGTCCAGCTGAAGCAAGGCCTTACAAGCCGAATGAAACAAAACTGGACTCCAAAACTATCAGCAGCTACTTTGTTGGATATTCTGAACGGTCTAGGGGTTACAAGTTTTATAATCCTACTTCCAGAACTTTTTTTGAAACGAGAATTGCAACATTTTTTGAGGATGTTGATTTTGGAGGGAGAAATAAAGAAAGAAACATTGTCTTTGAATTGGATCTTGAATAGCGACAGGAGCAACTGGAGTCTGTACGCTATCAGAAACAACAAAAGGAATGAGAACCGAATCATCCTTACTTGATTCCTCTTCAAAGACAATGTTTCTTTCTTTATTTCTCCCTCCAAAATCAACATCTTAAAAAAATGTTGCAATTCTCGTTTCAAAAAAAGTTCTGGAAGTAGGATTATAAAACTTGTAACCCCTAGACCGTTCAGAATATCCAACAATGTAGCTGGGAGAAATAAAGAAAAGAAACATTGTCTTTGAAGAGGAACCAAGTAAGGATGATTCGGTTCTCATTCCTTTTGTTGTTTCTGATAGCGTACAGACTCCAGTTGCTCCTGTCGCTATTCAAGATCCAATTCAAGACAATGCTATTCTTCCTCAAGAACAAATTCAACAACCTCAAGAATTAGAGCCTGTTCAAATGCCTTTGAGGAGATCTACTAGGGAGAGAAGAAGTGCTATTCCAGATGATTATATAGTGTTTCTTCAGGAACATGAGGATACTGTAGACATGATAGATGATGATCCAGTTAGTTTCTATCATGCCATGCAGAGTTCTGACTCTCATAAGTGGATTGAGGCAATGAACGAAGAGTATAAGTCTATGCAAGACAATCAAGTTTGGGATCTTGTTCAATTACCTGAAGGAAAGAAACCCATTGGTTGCAAATGGATATTTAAAACCAAAAGGGATTCTCAAGGTAATGTGGAAAGATATAAAGCACGTCTTGTAGCAAAAGGCTTTACTCAAAAGGAAGGGATTGACTATAAAGAAACCTTCTCTCCAGTTTCTTCGAAGGATTCTTTTAGGACAATCATGGCCTTAGTTGCAAATCTTGATCTTGAGCTTCATCAAATGGATGTTAAGACTGCGTTTCTCAATGGCGACATTGATGAAACAATATATATGGTGCAACCAGAAAATTTGTAATTGGAGATCCAAAACATCTGGTATGCAAATTAAAGAAATCCATTTATGGACTCAAGCAAGCTTCTCGTCAATGGTACTTTAAGTTCAACCAAGTAATTGTCTCGTTTGGTTTGAGGCAAATGCTGTTGAAAATTGTGTGTACCATAAGTTCAGTGGGAGTAGGTTTATCTTTTTGGTCTTATATGTGGATGACATACTTCTTGCTACTAATTGTAAAGTCTTGCTGCATGAAACCAAAGTTTTTCTTTCAAAGCATTTTGAGATGAAAGATTTAGGTGAAGCTTCTTTTGTTTTAGGGATTCAGATACATCGAGACCGTTCTCGAGGTATTCTTGGATTATCACAAAAGAGCTATATTGATAAAGTGCTCAAGAGATTTAGTATGCAGAATTCTAGACCATTGGATACCCCTATTGCAAAAGGTGATAAATTTAGTAATCAACAATGTCCAAAGAGTGAACTTGAAATTCAGGAAATGCAAAAGGTTCCTTATGCGTCAGCTGTAGGAAGTCTTATGTATGTTCAAGTTTGTACTCGTCCAGACATTTCTTTTATAGTTGGCATGTTAGGTAGATATCTCAGCAATCCAGGAATGGATCATTGGAAAGCAGCCAAAAGAGTCATGAGATATCTTCAGAGGACTAAGGGACATATGCTCACATATAGGAGATCAGATCAGCTTGAGATCATTGGGTATACTGATTCTGATTTCGCTGGATGCCAAGACAGTAAAAATCCACATCTGGCTACGTTTTTCTATTGGCTGGCGGTGCTATTTCTTGGAAGAGTGTGAAACAAACTCTAGTGGCAACCTCCACCATGGAAGCTGAATTTGTAGCATCTTATGAGGCATCCAATCAAGCTATTTGGCTGAGAAACCTTGTCACTGGGCTGCGTGTAGTAGGTGGAATAGAAAGACCACTGAAGTTGTATTGTGACAGCAGGTCAGCCGTTTTATTCTCCAACAACAACAGGAGCTCTTCTCGATCAAAACACATTGAGATTAAGTTCTTGGCTGTGAAGGAGAGGGTACAGAGTGGACAGATATCCTTAGAGCATATTGGAACAAACTCTATGATTGCGGATCCGCTTACAAAGGCAGTGATACCGAAAGTTTTCCATGAGCACACCGCTCATATGGGTATCGTTTTGTTTGAGACTGTCTAGTTTTAGTGGGAGTTTGCTCTTTATGTATACATTATGTTTTTGAATGCTCTATTTTGTTTTGGATATGTTTTATTATGATTATGAAATTTTGTTGAGTACTCATTTTGGTTGATGGTTACACTCTGTATTATTATTATTGTTTTGCTTGATCTCACTTTTGTTGGTGACCAGTTGGAAACAGACATGATGATCACATTGCATGTAGTTTTCATGCTACACTTCTATAATGAATCTATGTCATTTAGGGGTATTGGTAATGTAGTTGATGATGAACTTAGTCATGAGATCTATGGCGAATGTTTCTTCAGCTCTTTATCAATATAACTAATGGACGAGATTGTTTTTGGATACCTTGTATGACTGCGTTTGTTGAGCTCATTTTGGTGTATGTATTTTATTTAACATATGTTCGCCCAAGTGGGAGATTGTTGGATTTAATTTTCTATTGTGGGCTTAATATGTAAAATTAAATATGTACAGCAGTCTAATTGTAAAGTCAATTTCAAATGTGGTCTTGATTGTGAATAATTGACTATTGAGGTATCAACTATTATAGATATTAAGTGTAGAGACCATTATATAATTCTATTTCGTTAAAGGACCGAAATAGGAATTGTACTAACCCTACAGTATATAAAGGTCGTGGTCCCCAGAGGAGTTGAATACGATTCAGTTTTACGTTCCTTTCGTACTGCTTCCGCTAAATCGATTCTTCAATTCTCTGGAAGGCTGCAAACCTAATTCTACACATCAAGATCGACCAACAACGATGTCAGGTATGCAACCTTTTTTTATTCAATCTATTTTGTTAAATCTAGTAGTTTGCATGATCTGGGTTATTATGGAATTTTGAGATTAATTCGTAACACTAATTACAAGCATGGAAAGAGGAATCGAATGCCAGGTGCCCCCAACAACTGCCTATCGAATAGCATGAGCCAAACACTCAATACACATGATAAAAAGATAAGAGAGATGAGTCTCCCTGCCGCACTCCCTTAGAAGGTTTGAACGAGTCCAGTTGCTCCCCATTCCAAAGCACAGACATAGAAGAAGACTCTAAGCAATTCATTATCACCAAAATCCACTTATCCGAAAACCCAATGTCAATAAGGATCCATTAAATGAAATCCCAATTTAAGCGATCATATGCCTTCTCAGGATCAATCTTGATAGCCATATACCCCAAACTCGATCTAGACAATTGCATGGTGTGAATAGCTTCTTAGAACAAAATGATATTGTCTGTAATTTGATGTCCCAGAATAAAACTGCACTGCTCGAGACCAATGAGAGATCGAAAAACAAACTTCAACCTATTCACCAGTGTCTTCGTGATTGACTTATAATGCACATTACACAGGCTTATGGGCCAAAACTGAGCTAACCTCTTAGGGGCAGTAACCTTTGGAATAAGAGCAATTAGCATATCATTAATAGTTGGAATTGGAGCACCCTCTAAAATGCCAAGCACAAACCTGCTAAAAGAATCCCCCACAACATGCCAAGATTTCTGAAAAAAGGCAGCTAGGAAACCATCTGAACTAAGAGCTTTAAAGGGAGCCATAGTAAAGAGAGCCACAACGAACCTCCTCCTACTAAATGGCTTATTTAATCCCTCCATTAACTCAGAAGCATGGGGAGGAAAAAGTCCATGATGTAACCCAGACAAATCCGAAAGAGACTCACAAGTGTAAAGCTTTCTGAAAAAATCAAAGGTCATCTAGCGAAGCACACCTTCATTGTCAATCCACTCCCCAAAATCGACCTGCAACTGCTGAACCATAGCCCGTCTCTTGCAAACCATGGCTGATGTATGAAAAAATTTGGTATTGCATTCCCCCGACAAAATCCAATCTTCTCAGGACTTCTGAAACCAGAACAGCTCCTCTTGGGCTAACAAATCCTCAAGCTCTAGATTCGACTTACGTTCCAGCTTCAATAAATTACTAGACGCTGAAATGGCCAACCTTTGTTGAACCCCTTGAATCCTATTCCATAATCGTCTCTTCCAGATAAAGGCATTACCAAACACTGAACAGTTCCACTCTAGAAGCGAAGCTGCCAACTTACGAAAGACTCATGAGTCGAGGCCGAACCATCCCAATTATGGTTGATAACATGGGAAAAAGATTTATGAGAGGACCAAGCGCTGGTACCGAAAAAAGAAGGTTGTCTGGCAACTTAAGCAAGCTCCAAAAACAACTGGGACATGGTTAGAGTGAATCCGAGTTGCATGTGAAATAGAAGAATGAGGAACATAGCCTGCCATCCAGCAGCACGTAGGGTCCTATCCAGCCGAGCTCTTTTAGACGTGGTAGGAGAAGTCCCACGAGATCAAGTATAAGGAAGACCAACATACCTAATTAGGGCATTCGTAAAGCACAAGTCACAAAAGTCCCTACTGCCAGCACTCGAAGAAAAACATACCCACTTGCTCATCTGA
>NW_028322341.1:10000-15000 GCF_041381405.1 Jatropha curcas
ATTGATGTAGTTGCTATGCTTAGTGTGCGACTCGTTGGGTTTTTATTTTAGGGTCAGGGTTAAAAAAAAAGGACTGACCTGTACTATGAACTAAAAATATAAGTAAGTATGCAACTAATAACCAGCCCAGCGCTTTGTAGTATCTCGATCCAAAGAAATTGTCAAGACATGATATATTAGCCATATCATTGTAGCCATTGAAATTCTTTTTGCACAAACAAAAGAAAAACCAATCTGATTATGAGTTGTAAATCAAAATATAAAATTAGATAGATAAGTGGAAGGGTGAAAGAAAGAGAGAAAGAGAGAAAAAGAATATCAATGATATATGATTCTAATATGTAAGGTCTATGAGTCATCACATAAAAATTATAAAAATTAATGTAATAAAGCAGCAATACCAATTGATTTATAATTAAACTAATCTGTTCATAAAAAAAAAAAAAAAAATCAAGAGCCTCGAGTCAATAAAGACTAAGCAGATTGACTCAAAGACAAGCTTCATTAGAGGCTCCATTGTAAAATTAAGACCTAAGCATTAATGAAGAAGCGATGGGAACGACGGAACCTATAATATTTTATTGATTTATTGAAAAAAAAATCATAATAATTTTTTGCTTTTGGCGGGATAGCGAAAGGTACCAGAAGACTAATTTAGTCTGAGAGATCATACCCAGACTATCTCTACAAATGAAATAAATATTGAAAGAGTCAATATTCGCGCGCGAAGTTTTTTTTATATTCTAAAGTAGAATTTTTTCTATTAGAATTATGATATCAGAATTATGATATCAGATTGCTCAAATTTAGAAATCCAATAATAGAAAAATAGAAAAAAATAAGATTATGTAAAATAATGCAAAACAAAATAAAATAGAAAAAATTATCTATAATAAAAATTATCTATAATATAATAATATAAATAATAATAAAAAAAAAAAAGGAAAAAAATAACTATATAAAAAAAATAACTATATAATAAATAATAACTATAACTACATATATATAATATATATATATAGTTATATAAATTTATATAGTTATATAATATAGATATAATATAGTTATAGTTAAAATAGAAAATATATATAATAAAAATTTCTATTCTACTAATCTAATCAAAATTCTAATAAAAATACTAATCTAATAAAAAAAACTAATCTAATAAAAATAGATCTAATAAATAGATTAGATTAAGTAAATAGATTAAGCGTAAATAGATTAAGCGAAATCTCAAAGAATTCCACGATTTAGTATATTATTTTATTCAGCAAACGCATGTATATTTTTTTTCTTTTATCATTTCATTCGCGAGGAGCTGGATGAGAAGAAACTCTCATGTCCGGCTCTGTAGTAGAGATGGAGTGGCTGTAGTAGAGATGGGCTTGAGAAACAAGCATCACCTACAACCCCCAAAGGCCCCGATTCCGCAAACAGCATAGAGGACGAATGAAAGGAAAAGCTTTTCGAGCTAATCGTATTTCTTTCGGTAGATATGCTCTTCAGGCACTTGAACCTTCTTGGATTACATCTAGGCAAATAGAAGCGGGGCGACGAACAATGACACGAAATGCACGTCGCGGTGGAAAAATATGGATACGTATATTTCCCGACAAACCAATTACTTTAAGACCTACGGAAACACGTATGGGTTCGGGGAAAGGATCTCCCGAATATTGGGTAGCTGTCGTTAAACCAGGTAGAATCCTTTATGAAATGGGTGGAGTAGCAGAAAATATAGCGAGAAAATCTATTTCAATAACAGCATCAAAAATGCCTGTACGAACTCAACTCATTATTTCGGTATAGAACCAAAGGAAAAAGACCTTGGGGATGCCAAAAAAATCGCAAGTTTCTTTTTTTGTTTTGGATAAACAAAATATCTTTTTTCCTTTGCATTAAAATAACAGATAAAAAAAAACGATATGATCCAATCTCAAACCCATTTGAATGTAGCAGATAACAGTGGAGCCCGAGAATTGATGTGTATTCGAATCATGGGGACTAGTAATCGACGATATGCTCATATTGGTGACGTTATTGTTGCTGTGATCAAGGAAGCAACACCAAATTCACCTCTAGAAAGATCCGAAGTAATAAGAGCTGTAATTGTACGTACTTGTAAAGAACTCAAACGCGATAACGGTATAATAATACGATATGATGATAATGCTGCAGTTGTTATTGATCAAGAAGGAAATCCAAAAGGAACTCGAATTTTTGGTGCAATCGCCCGGGAATTGAGACAGTTAAATTTTACTAAAATAGTTTCATTAGCACCCGAAGTATTATAAGATAAAAAATTATAAAGATAAAAAATTATAAGATATAAGATAAGACATATACTATTTATTATATAAGACATATACTATTTATTATATAGTTTAGTTTATTATATAGTTCTAGTTTTTTTATTATATTATTATATAATTTTATTATATTATTATATAATTTAAATTTCATAATTTTTAATATTTAATAATTTAATTTATTATTATTTAATATATAGTTTATGTTTATTATTTTAATTTATTATTATTTATTATATAGTTATTTATATAGTTTATATAATTTATTTATATAGTTTATATAATTTATTTATATAGTTTATATAATTTATGTTTTATTATTTTTATTATATAGTTTATATAGTTATAGTATTTGAATAAAAATGAAATAGAATAAAATGAATTAGTAAATTGTGTTTCACGCATATACATATACCTTTAATAAAATAATTAATTCATAAAAAAAAAAGAGTATGTTGATTATATCAAAACCAGAAAAAAATAATAATTTTAGTTTATCATGGGTAGGGATTCTATTGCTGAAATAATAACCTCTATACGAAATACTGACATGAATAGAAAAGGAACTGTTCGAATAGCATCTACTAATATCACCGAAAACATTATTAAAATACTTTTACGAGAAGGTTTTATTGAAAATGTCAGGAAACATCAGGAAGGCAACAAAAAATTTTTGGTCTTAACCCTACGACATAGAAGGAAGATGAAAGGGCCATATAGAACTAGTCTAAATTTAAAACGAATCAGCCGACCTAGTCTACGAATCTATCCTAACTATCAAAAAATTCCTAGAATTTTGGGCGGGATGGGGATTGTAATTCTTTCTACTTCTCGGGGTATAATGACAGACCGAGAAGCTCGACTAGAAAGAATCGGTGGAGAAATCTTGTGTTATATATGGTAATCTTTCTGATATCTGAATTGTATCCAGACTTCCTATTTGTTTTGTGAAAAAAAAGAGAAAGAACAGATTTCTAATATCATTCCTCTCGCATTAGTTAATACTTCGATTAATACTTCGAGAGGATTTTGGATGGAATGAAAGAACAAAAATGGATTCGGGAAAGTTTAATTACTGAATCACTTTCAATAGTATGTTCCAAGCCCATTTAAGATCTGGTTTTAGGTTATGTTTCAGAAAAGATCCAACGTAGTCTTGTCTTGTTTTATACATATACTACTACCAAATATAGAAGTAAATCCACGACCATAGCGCATCTAATTTAGATACTCCGTAAGAAAGATTTGAATGCTGAATGATTCGGCAGTTTTTTTTCAACTTTCAAATTCCTTTCACTTTCAAAAAAAACTTATTTTCTTCAAAAAAGTATGTATATTCAAGGACGGAAAATATGAAAATAAGAGCTTCTGTTCGTAAAATTTGTGAAAAATGTCGACTGATACGTAGACGGGGACGAATTATAGTAATTTGCTTCAACCCAAGACATAAACAAAGACAAGGATAATCTTTCTAAGTGAAAACACTCTAAAGGATCCGATGTACAAATAACTAAAAATAAAGGATCTTTTTGACATGAAATGGATATATCCATAGACTTCTGACTTATGAGATGATAAAATATGGCAAAACCTTTACCAAGAATTGGTTCACGCAGAAATGGGCGTGTTGGCTCACGTAAGAATGCGCGTAAAATACCAAAAGGGGTTATTCATGTTCAAGCAAGTTTCAACAACACTATTGTGACCGTTACAGACGTACGGGGTCGAGTAATTTCTTGGTCCTCCGCTGGCACTTGCGGATTCAGGGGCACAAGAAGAGGCACGCCATTTGCTGCTCAAACCGCAGCAGGCAATGCTATTCGGACAGTAATGGATCAAGGTATGCAACAAGCAGAAGTGATGATAAAAGGCCCTGGTCTCGGACGAGATGCGGCATTAAGAGCTATTCGCAGAAGTGGTATACTATTAAGTTTCGTCCGGGATATAACCCCTATGCCACATAATGGCTGCAGGCCCCCTAAAAAAAGGCGTGTGTAAAAAAAAATATATTGAAGAGATTTCAAGAGAAATAAATAATTCAATGATTTCACAATATTATTATGGTTCGAGAGAAAGTAACAATATCTACTCGGACACTGCAGTGGAAATGTGTTGAATCAAGAACGGACAATAAACGTCTTTATTATGGACGCTTTATTCTATCTCCACTTATGAAAGGCCAAGCTGACACAATAGGCATTGCGATGCGAAGAGCTTTGCTTGGAGAAATAGAAGGAACATGTATCACACGTGCAAAATCTGAGAAAATACCACACGAATTTTCTACTATAGCAGGTATTCAAGAATCAATACATGAAATTTTAATGAATTTGAAAAATGTTGTATTGAAAAGCAATTTGTATGGAACTTGTGACGCGTCTATTTATGTCAAAGGTCCTGGATATGTAACTGCCCAAGACATCATCTTACCGCCTTTTGTGGAAATTATTGATAATACACAGCATATCGCTAGCCTAACGGAATCAATTGATTTGTGTATTGGATTACAAATCGAGAGGAATCGCGGCTATCGTATAAAACCGACAAATAACTTTCAGGACGGAAGTTATCCTATAGATGCTGTATTCATGCCTGTTCGAAATGCGAATCATAGTGTTCATTCTTATGGAAATGGAAATGAAAAGCAAGAGATACTTTTTCTCGAAATATGGACAAACGGAAGTTTAACTC
>NW_028322341.1:22500-32735 GCF_041381405.1 Jatropha curcas
AAATCTCGAATCAACTTATTGGTCTTATGGTATATCTCAGTATAGAGAGCGAGACAAAAGATTTGTATTTGTTTATAAACTCTCCTGGCGGATGGGTAATACCCGGAATAGCTATTTATGATACTATGCAATTTGTGCGACCAGATGTACAAACAGTATGCATGGGATTAGCTGCTTCAATGGGATCTTTTATCCTGGTCGGAGGAAAAATTACCAAACGTTTAGCATTCCCTCATGCTTGGCGCCAATGGGTTTTTATTTGAATATTTTTAAAAGAAAAAGGAAAAGTATGCCTTCGCCATATGAAATATAATATAAAAATTAAGTAATAATAGCATGGCATTTCGAATTCGATATAAGAACAGTTTTTTTATTTTTTTTTTAACATTAGATTATGTATCGAAAGAGTAGTATGAGATATTAAGGTAAGGGTATTTCTGATTTTATTCTATCAGGGGCCTATTTCAGCGTCACAAACTTTTCTGTTTTCGCACTTCGGGGCTCTTAACACTATTTATGTTATGAAAGAGTACAAAAAAGATTATATTATTTTCTTTTTTTTTCAAATAAAAACAAAAAAAGAAACTTTGGGATTGCTAAATCACTGATGAAAAAAAGCAACGGGACCACCATAGTATTTTTGTTTTTTAACTCCTCCCAAGGAAAGGGTGGTTATTGAATCATTTACTGATTTAAGCCTGATAAACTCTAAATTTTTCTTCGATGAAAGGTAAAAGCGAATTCTATTGTGGAGCCGTATGCAATGCACAAAAAATGCCTGTACGGTTGTTCAATTCTATCTTTTTTCTTATTATTCTTTATCTCTTCTCGTCATCTTATTTTTTTTATGTATTATGTTATGCAAGATAGAATAACCATTTTCTTCTTATATCATCAGGGTAATGATTCATCAACCTATTGCTGGTTTTTATGAGGCACAAATAGTAGAATTTGTCCTGGAAGCAGAAGAACTACTGAAACTGCGCGAAATCCTCACAAGGATTTATGCACAAAGAACGGGAAAACCCTTATGGATTGTATCCGAAGACATGGAAAGAGATGTTTTTATGTCAGCAACAGAAGCCCAAGCTCATGGAATTGTTGACCTTGTAGCAGTTGCCTAAGAAATAATAGGAATTTCGCGCAAATCGCGATTTGGTATTTTTTTTCGTATCGGAATTTCAATTTAATATTCTGTTAATATTTAATAAATATTTTAACATTTAATATTAATAATAGAATATTAATATTCTTATTAATATAGAAAAAATGCATAATCATCCGGTTAGGATCGATCTAAACCAGCCCATTATGCATATGATTCAACATGCCAACAATTAAACAACTTATTAGAAACACAAGACAGCCAATCAGAAATGTCACTAAATCCCCCGCTCTTGGGGGATGTCCTCAGCGCCGAGGAACATGTACTAGGGTGTATGCGCGACTTGTTCAGATCGTGGGCTTGTACAAAAGAATACAAAAGAAAGGAAAAAATTTTCCACTACCTGTGATCAGTACAGATGAATAAGATAGAATGGAAGAATCCCCTTCATTATCTAAAAAAAATCTAAAAATCTATCATATTAGTCTATTGTGTATCAAATTTATGGTTTCATTGGTGCAAATTCAATCACCTCAATTTTCAATTTAAAACAAAAAGAATTCCCCATTGGTAGCAAATGATTATCCGTTAAGCGGGGGAAATCCTATTTAAATTAAATTTAAATTAAAAGGCGAAAATTATGCCCTTACTCTTGCAAGAACGGACTAACAGGGTCAACTAATTAGCTAATCCTCATAATTAAATACCGTTACTGTATAGATAGACCCAAAGACCTATTACTGGATAATTCATAGGTAGAGCCAAAGAGTGTGAACTGTACACGTTAACAATAGCATTGATTAAATAATTAAATGAAGGAGGGGGCTCCGGTGTATAGAGAAGACCTCACCGTTTAAGAAGTAACCATAGAAACGATGAAATCCGCTATTTATTTATCGATGCTATTTATTTATTCAATTTTTGTTTGATACCTAGTATCAATACAGTTTCTTATTTTGAGGCAAAATACCTCGAAAAAAAGAAAAAATCGTGGTTGGGAAGGTTATAGTAGCAAAAGCCATTGGAATTATTATTTTATACACTGGAAGAATCCGTTTTGGTATTATAGAAAAGGGGAAAAGAATAACTGAAAGAAAGGAAATCAATTAGTTATTCATCAAAATTTCGTTTATTCAATGACCAGAATTAGACGAGGATATATAGCTCGGAGGCGTAGAACAAAAATTCGTTTATTTGCATCAAGCTTTCGCGGGGCTCATTCAAGACTTACTCGAACTATTATTCAACAAAAAATAAGAGCTTTGATTTCGGCCCATCGGGATAGAGATAGGCAAAAAGGAAATTTTCGTCGTTTGTGGGTCACTCGGATAAATGCAGCAATTCGCGAGAATAAGGTATCCAAAAGTTATAGTAGATTAATAAACAATCTGTACAAGAGACAGTTGCTTCTTAATCGTAAAATACTTGCACAAATCGCTATAGTAAATAAGAATTGTCTTTATATGATTGCCAATGACATTATAAAATAAAGAGATTGGAAAGAGATTGGAAGGAATCCATGGAATGTTTTACATGGAATTTTCTGAAGAATGAATTCTGGGAAGGTAGAATAGAAATTAGTATGATAAAATATGATGATAATATGATCAAATAAAGTAGTCAAACTGACAAAAAACATTCTGAGAAAAAACATTCAATAAAAAAAATTTCTTCTTCCCTAATTCGTTTTTTTCTTACAACACGACAATCCAATTTTGATTTTCGCATTTTTTTTTTTGAACAAAACATCAATCTATGTTTCAGTTCAAATTGGAATTTTGATTCAATTGAGGAGTAAGTCTATTTTTTTTTTTTCTGGTTCTAAGATCAGTAGTTATAGTGACCAACTCGCTTTTTTCAAACTGTTTTTCATTATTAAGAAAAGGTAACGAAGATAAAATACGAGCTTGCTTTATAGCAATAGTAATTAATCGTTGTTGTTTTAAACTCAATCTATTCACCCGTCTAGATAATATTTTTCCTTGTTCACTAATAAATCGACTAATTAAACTCATGTTTCTATAATCAATTCGATCCCCCGATTGGATCGGGGGCAAACGCCTACGAAAAGATCGCTTGGACTTAAGAAAAAGTCGTTTGGATTTATCCATGGTTTGTTTATTCCTTATTTCGAAAATCCTATTTCGTTCAATTGGATCAAAAATGATTTGGAATTAAGAAATAGGATTTTGCTTGTTTATTTTCTATTTTTTCTATTTAAATAGAATTAAATAGAAAAAATTAGAATTATATATTGAAATATTTCATTAAATATTTCAATTTAAATAGAAAATTTGAATATTAACATAACATATTAACATAACATATTATATATTAATATGAATATGCCATTTATGTCATTTTTCATCTTCCTTGTATGTCCTTGTATGTAAAGGTGACACGCAAGCGATCGATTCCATCTATTTCTTTATCTCCCCGTGAATTGTATGTTTGTAACAATAAGGACAGAATTTTCTCAATTCCAATCGACTAGGCGTATTGTGTCGATTCTTTTGAGTAATATATTTTGAAATGCCTGTTGATTTCTTATTAACACTGTTTCGAACACAACCGGTACATTCTAAAATAACTCTTACCCGGACATCTTTACCCTTGGCCATGAACCTCCTTGGGATTTTTTATTCACTCAATTCTTCTATTTTCCGATCCGAAATGAAGAAGAAAGGAGCGAAAAAAATAGAAGTTGCTAACTCAAAATCAAATTATGAAAGATTTCATTGCAACTAATATATTAATGTAATAATAAGTAATACAAAGATTTTAAACTATATTTAGATTAGAAGTTTAGATTACAATCACAGTACAATATTTCATTTAAGCATCTTATAATACTGTTGCACTACCCACATCTCCACTTCTAATTTAATTGAATAATTTAATTGAAGTGAATTTACTTGAAGGCGGGGCCCGAGTTCCGAGTTTTGCTGAGGTTGAATCCACTTTTTTCTTTTCTAACTTATTCTAATTAAATAAAAAAAGAAGAGGGGTTAGTAGTCACAGATATTTAATTGTATCTCGAATCTTCGTTTCTTCACCCCCCCCCCTCCTGCGCGTTGATAACTAGAATGAAAAAAAGGGGAATGTCAACGCATCTGGGAAAAAACGATTGATCTCTATCAATAGACCTGCTAAAGACCCAAACCATAGAGTACTTATTACCGGTGCCACCGATAGATATGTTTTTAGATCTCGCATTTCAAATCCTCCTTCTTTTTGTTATTGTAATAAATAATATTTATTTTATTGTAATACATAATGATAATACATAGTTAATCAGATAACTACATATATAATCAGATATATAAGGCCACTTGCAGTTGTTTTGTACGCGGAATCTCTAATTCAAATTAAAATGTACAAGAATTTGATAGATAAGATTTTCCTTTTCTTAAAACTTAAAAAAAGAAAATATGCCCTTTTTTCCCGAGCATTCACGAAATTTACGTAAGTTTATAATTCTATATAATTATATATAATGATATGAGATCAAAAAGAAAATGTATATCAATGGAGAAAATGAAATAAGTATGTGGAAAACAAAACCGGTATTCTTTAGAATAACATTGTAAACTAATTGAAAGGGATGTAGCGCAGCTTGGTAGCGCGTTTGTTTTGGGTACAAAATGTCACGGGTTCAAATCCTGTCATCCCTACCTATTACTTCGTCTCTGAGCAATAACGAGGGATCGATTGAGATCAATTCAAATTAGGCGTACCTAATCTATAACTATAATTTTTATCGTATTATATATGATAGTATATAGTATAGGCGTTCAAGATGTATTAGAGTTAAAAAAAGAATCTTTTTACTTACAGTCGCATTTTTTGTGACTGTGATAAGAGAGCGCTCTTAGTTCAGTTAGGTAGAACGTGGGTCTCCAAAACCCAATGTCGTAGGTTCAAATCCTACAGAGCGCGATTCTGTTCTTGTTTTGTTAGGTCAAAAAGGTCAAAATTTATACGGAAAAAATAGAGGAGCAATCTGAATTTGACCTCCTGCGGACTAAAGAAAGGAGGAGGTCAAAAAACAAAGTGTTAATTAATCAAAGGTCCAATTGATCGCCACGTCTGTATTGTAAATATGCAGTTACGAATAATCCGGCCAAAGTAATAGGAATTAGACCTAAGACGATTCCAAATAGAAGAACTTCAATCATTTCAATTTATTTGAAAAAGGGAAAAAGAGAGGTAATATCTATCCTTAAATATTAATCTATATGGCTCATAAATCTCAATACAAAAATTGTAACACAGTAAAGAACTAAAGAATCGATGGAATATTATCGATGGAATATTGTAGGAATATTGTAGAAAATTTTCCTTTTCTTTTTAGAAATTGTTCATTCAATTAATTTCAAATATTAATTTCAAATAAGCCGTATCTTGCTCAGACCAATAAATAGAACTGAGGTTATAGTTAAAGCCGCTAGTAGAAAACCGAAATAACTAGTTATAGTAGGCATTAAGGAGCTAAATAAATTTTTTTTATACATATGCTTGTAAAGCAAAAGCACTTTCCTAAGTTAAATTTTTTGAAAGATACGAGGATAAACAAAAATACCAAATGAAAGAATAAGTTCAATTGAGAATTTTTTTATTTATTTATCAATCATTATCATTATAGATTATAGACTATAGACAGCACTAATAAAATAGAATGATAATGTATATAAGTAAAAAAAGAAATCCATTTTTCATCTATGACATCTACTTATATTCTCGTGATTCCGAGTCAAGAGATTCGTTAGACAGTTCTTGAGAAATAAAATAGAAAACTAATAGAAAATAGAATATAAAATAGAAACCTAATATTACATACAATAATTAAATATTAAAAAAATATTAATAAAAAAAATATTAATAATTAATAATAATTAATTAATAATAATTAATAAGAATAAGTAAAATAATTAATAAGAATAAGTAAAATAATTAATAAGAATAAGTAATAAAAACTGTGTTGTATAACTTCACTCAAAAAAACTTTATAAAATTTTTCTATTTTGATACTTTCTTTTAGTTTATTTATTTAGTATTTATTTATTTGTATATTTTGTATATTTGTATCGAATTTTTATCGTTTTTTCAATTTTAAAACGAAACCTCTATTTTTCTTTTTTCTTTATAATACCTTTTACTTTTTCCTTCTATTTTCAATTTTATTTAAATTTAACTTATTAGATTTATTAGTTGATTCATTCACATAATATCTCGAATAAGAAGAAAAAAAAAGTATCGCACGATCAGATCACTTGAAAAAATCAAAGTGGTTAAGTGTCAAGAAAGACCCTTTGAATCTAATATACGAATACGTGCATCACGAATCACGAATATTGATTATTAGATATTAGAATTCTTTTTTCGTTGTTCTCCTTCTTTCATCGAATATTCTTTACTACTGGTACTTGTTAATGGATGACTAACCCATTTTTAAAATGAAAAAAGGGGGATTCCAACAAAAAACTCTTCTTCTACAAGCTCCAAATTTTTAGATTTCACATCTAAGAATTGCGGAAATATAATATGAGAATCCTCTTTATAATATGATAATCTCCCTCATGAATTATTATTGAAACTCGTCGAATTCGCATTTTACCCGATCTTATGATACACAATTCTACAGCAACAAAAAAAAGAAAAAAGAGATTATCTAGGACTTCATTTCGATACTGATTGAAGTTGCGTTGCTGCGTCAGAAGAAGGATAGCTATACTGATTCGGTATATTTTAAAGAAACCCTTGGTACAATATTGACGATCTCACAAGATTCCATTTCAGTGAAATCCCATTTACTGATCTTATCTTTTACAGAATCGATCCCTTTTGATTGTACAAGAATATGTGGAGCTCAGTATGTCTGGAAGCACAGGAGAACGTTCTTTTGCTGATATTATTACCAGTATTCGATATTGGGTCATTCATAGCATTACTATACCTTCCCTATTCATTGCAGGTTGGTTATTCGTCAGCACGGGTTTAGCTTACGATGTATTTGGAAGCCCTCGTCCAAATGAATATTTTACAGAGAGCCGACAAGGAATTCCATTAATAACTGGCCGTTTTGATCCTTTGGAACAACTCGATGAATTTAGTAAATCTTTTTAGGAGGCCCAATGACCATAGATCGAACCTATCCAATTTTTACAGTACGATGGTTGGCTGTTCACGGATTAGCTGTACCTACCGTTTCTTTTTTGGGGTCAATATCAGCAATGCAGTTCATCCAACGATAAATCTAATCCCTATTAATTATAGAACTATGACACAATCAAACCCGAACGAACAAAATGTTGAATTGAATCGTACCAGTCTCTACTGGGGGTTATTGCTCATTTTTGTACTTGCTGTTTTATTTTCTAATTATTTCTTCAATTAATAGAAGAAATTAATAGAAGAAAATAGTAGAATAATAAATAAGAATAGGAATTCTCTTATCCCGTCGGAAGGATATCATCTCATAATTATCTATGACTGTTTATGTCTCTAGCATGACCACTTGATTAAATGTGGAGGGAAGTGGGATAAATGGCCGATACTACTGGAAGAATTCCTCTTTGGATAATAGGTACTGTAACCGGTATTCTTGTGATCGGTTTAATAGGCATTTTCTTTTATGGTTCATATTCCGGATTGGGTTCATCCCTGTAAGTAACGGGGCGTACTGGATTGTAGACATGAAAGCGTAAGAACTCAACGGACCCCCTTTTCTCTGTCTGATTCTAGGGGGTCCCGTTGGGTTCTTAATAATCAGAATACTTTATTCGTATAAGTGACAAAATAGATTGCCTTTTTTTGATATTTCAAATATTTTATTTCAAAAAATTCGATTATACTCTGTGGTGTTTTTGAAAAAGTAACTCCATTTATTTATTTAGAACATTTGCTTCTCGATAGTATCTATCGATACTTTCAAAGTTATAAGAGGAATTACTCGATTTCCTTTTCCTATATGGCATAATACATATTTTCTATATTTCGGTCGTCCATTTTTCTAATTTTTGTATACTAATAGAACCTTACTCTATTGATTTTAGTATCAGTATCTCATAAAAGGTGAAATTTTTTTAGAAGTTCATTGAAGAAGTTCTATTTGCTTAAAAAATTTCCCTTTCTTTTTTTGTTTGTCCACTGCTTTTACTTTTTTTTATACGCAATAAATCTAATTTATACGTATAAAAAGTAAAAGGAAGTTATGATAAACCTAGAAAAAATAGAAACTAAGAATAGTAATCTTTGAGGAATTGGATCAAGAATGATTATTATTTTGTTTTGACACAAGAAAGGGATGTGGAAAATTCCTTTTCTTGTGTCGAAGACTAGGAAGACGAATAAAATAATACCTCCTAGAATCCTTTGTTCCCCTCATTTAATTTAGCCTTTCTGTGCTTTTCCGCTTACTTATCTTATGCTTAGTATCTAGTCAAATTGGATTCTATTTAAAATAGAAAAGCTATTGATCCACTCTATGACAGTTAAATCTGACAATAGTAAGATAATCACACTGCTCCCATTTTATTTAGATTAAAAAAAACACAAAAAAGGGGATAAAGTCAAATAGTCTTCTTACCAATATACATATTATGGCCAGAGATGCGGTAGAAGAAATTCCAAATATCTGGTATAAAAAAAATATAAAAAAAGCAAAGAGCTTTTCACAATTTTTTTATCATACATAATATAATTACCAACAAAAATTGGGTTCTTTTCTTTTTAAAAACTTGATGTTGATAAATTTACAGATCTAAAAATTCATTTCGGACAATTGAACCTTCTCAAACTGTTTCTTTTTAAGAACCAAAAAGATTTGTGCCAAAATAACGGATGCCAAGAAGAAAAAAAGCCCTTGGACACGTAATGGGTCTTGAAGCACTATTTCTGCATCTCCCTGACCAAATCCACCCACATTAGGATTACTCGTTAATGGTTGATCCAGTTTGATGGATTCGCCTTCTGAAACAAGAAGTTCTGGCCCTGGAGGTATAATATCAATCACTTGACGTCCCTCTGACGCATCCGTTATGGTTATTTCGTACCCCCCTTTTTCTTTTCGTATGATTTTGCTTACTATACCTGCTGCTGTAGCATTATAAACCGTATTGTTACTCTTGCTCCCGTCGGGATAAATCTGACCCCTTCCCCTGTTTCCGCCTACATATATGGGATATTTTAAAAAACGAACATCTTTCTTAGTGGCGGGGTCCGGAGACAGAATAGGAAAGGTAATTTCACTATATTTCTGACCAGGAACAGGGCCTATTACAAGAATATTTTTTTTAGTGGGGCGATAACTCTGAAAAGACAGATTTCCCATCTTTTCTTTAATCTCTGGCGAAATACGATCGGGAGGGGCTAATTCAAACCCCTCAGGTAAAATAAGAACAGCCCCCACGTTCAAAGCTCCTTTTTTACCATTAGCAAGAACTTGTTTCAGTTGCATATCATAAGGGATTCGAACAACTGCTTCAAATACAGTATCAGGAAGTACCGCCTGTGGAACCTCAATATCCACGGGCTTATTAGCTAAATGACAATTGGCACATACAATACGGCCAGTTGCTTCGCGTGGATTTTCATAACCCTGCTGTGCAAAAATGGGATATGCGTTTGAAATGGATGCCCAAGTTATTATATATACCATGAGCGATACAGAAATGGAACGAGTAATCTCTTCCTTTATCCAAGAGAAGGTCTTTCTAGTTTGCATGGTCCAAGATTGATCCTGAAAATTTCTACAATAAAATTAGGTAGGTCGCTAGTATAGTTCCCTATCCACGATACTGCTATTTACTGAAAAATTTTTACTAAAATAGAAAATATAGGAAGAAAATCCCTTGGATGTGATGTATAGAAGATGTGATGTATAGAAAAAAAAATATATATATAGATATAGTAAGATTTTGAATGTTTTGCTTATGTACAAAATAAGAAAATAACAAACATTCTAATTGGATTCATGGATCGTTTTTCAGTCATTCATTGAATGATAAATCACTACAAGTGACGGAGATACACGATTTAAATAACGGAAAATCCAATATTTAAAAATTGTATCGAGAATGACTGTGAAAAAGTGAAAAAGGTGCCAGATATAATTTGATCATTATGAGCA